>NW_028136711.1:0-8000 GCF_965140915.1 Aythya marila | reverse complement strand
GACGGGAATTTTGGGGACCCCCCCTCACCCCCAGGGACCCCCCAAACCCCCGGGACCCCCCTCACCCCCAGGGACCCCCCAAACCCCGGGACCCCCCCCTCACCCCCAGGGACCCCCCCAACCCCCGGGACCCCCCCCAAACCCCGGGACCCCTCCCCCCAATTCCTGGACCCCCCCCGGTTTTGTTTTGGGGACCCCCCCCCCATTTTGGGACACCCCCCCCAATTTGGGGACCCCCCCCCATATTTTAGCCCCCCCCACAATTTTAGGGACCCCCCCAATTTTAGGGACCCCCCCCAATTTTAGGGACCCCCCCCCCATACTTTAGCCCCCCCCCCCCCCCATTTTAGGGACCCCCCCCATTTTATAACCCCCCCCCCCTTAAACTTTTAACACCCCCCCCCATTTAGGGACTCCCCCACCCCTAATTTTTTTTAGGACCCCCCCCCCCAATTTGGGGACCCCCCCCATTCTACACCCCCCCCCCTCAATTTTTTTGAACCCCCCCCCCTCAAATTCCCTCCCCCCTCCCCCAAACGCCCCCCCCCAAATTCAGCCCCCCCCCCAAATTCAGCCCCCCCCCACTATTTTATCCACCCCCCTCCACCTCCGGGGCCCCCCCCCACATTTTTGGGACCCCCCCCCAATTTCCTCCCCCCCCCAAACATTTCACCCCCCACCCCCCCTCCGCACCCCCTCCCCTTTGAGCCCCCCCCTTTAGCTTTTAGGGCCCCCTCCCCGTTTTTTTTCGCCCCCCCGCGCTTTTGGGACCCCCCCTCATTTTGGGGACCCCCCCCCGTTTTTGGGGACCCCCCCCCAATTTTGGGGCCCCCCCCTTACCCTCCACGAAGCTGCCCTGGGCCTGCCGCAGGCTGCGGGGCACCAGGACCCCGAACCAGGTCAGGGGGTCCTGGGGGGGGCGCCGGGGGGCCGGGGGGGGGGGGGCCGGGGGGGCCCCCCAAATTCTCCTCCTGACCCCGGCGCTGCCGCAGCCCTGGGGGGAGGGGGGGGGGAGAGAAAAAGGGGGGGGGGGGCCTTAAATAAATGGGACCCCCCCCCCACCCATAGGACCCCCCAACCCCCCCCCCCAAGCACCCATGGGACCCCCCCAACCCCCCCCCAGCACCCAAGGGACCCCCCTCCACCCATAGGACCCCCCCCAGCACCCATGGGACCCCCTCCAGGACCCCCCCACACCCAAGAGACCCCCCCCCAGCACCCATAGGACCCCCCCCAGGACCCTCCCCCACCCATGGGATCCTCCCAAACCCCCCCCCAGCACCCATGGGACCCCCCCCAAGAACCCCCCCCACCCATAGGACCCCCCCGCAGCACCCATGGGACCCCCCTAGCCCCCCGCAGCACCCATGGGACCCCCCCCAAACCCCCCCCCCAGCACCCATGGGACCCCCCCCAGGACCCCCCCAAATCCCCCCCCAGCACCCATGGGACCCCCCCAGGACCCCCCCCCCCAGCACCCATGGGACCCCCCCCCCCTCACCCTCGTGCCCCCCCCCCAGCTGGGGGCCGACGTCCTCGGGGTCCTCGGGGTCCCCCCCCCATCCCGGCACCTCCTCGAAGCGGGGGGCGCCCCCCGGGTCCTGCCTGCGGGGGGGGGACGGGGGGGACGTGGGGACGTGGGGACACCCCCGGCAGTGTCCCCGTGCCCCCCCCCCCCCATGACCCCAATATCCCCCCGATCTCCCCCAAAATGTCCCCAGGGCCCCCCCCGTGCCCCCCCCATGTCCCCATTGTCCCCTCATGAGCCCCCCCAGTGTCCCCCCAATGTCCCACATGCCCCCCCATTGTCCCCCCATGTCCCCCCCCCAACGTCCCCAATGTCCCCTCTATGTCCCTCCCACCCCTCATTTGCCCCCCCCATGTCCCCATTGTCCCCCCCATTGTCCCCCATTGTCCCCCAATGCCCCCCCCGTCCCCATGCCCCCCCATGTCCCCATTGTCCCCCAATGTCCCCATGTCCCCCTCCGTCCCCAATGTCCCCCCCAATGTCCCCAATGTCCCCCCCCATGCCCCAATGTCCCTCCCAATGTCCCCATTGACCCCCAAATCTCCCCCCATGTCCCCAATGCCCCCCCATGCCCCCCCCAGTGTCCCCATGTCCCCCCCCAATGCCCCCCCTGTCCCCACATCCCCCCTCATGTCCCCATTGTCCCCAATGTCCCCATGTCCCCCCCATGTCCCCATTGTCCCCCTGTGACACCCCCAGTGCCCCCCCATGGCCCCAGTGCCCCCCCAATGCCCCCCAATGTCCCCCCCCATGCCCCCCCCAGTGTCCCCATGTCCCCCCCCAGTGTCCCCCTGTCCCCCTGTCACCTGTCCCGCAGGCGGAGGCGCGGCTCCATGGTGGCCCCGTAGTGCAGGGCGGAGACGCGGGGACAGCCCAGGGCATAGCGGGCCTGGGACAGGGACAGCCAGCCCTGGGGGGGACATTTGGGGACATTTGGGGACAGTTGGGGACATTTCGGGGACATCGGGGGCAGTGGGGGCATTTGGGGACATTTTGGGAATGTTTGGGGACGTTTCGGGGATGTTTGGGGACATTGGGGTCAGTGGGGGCGTTTGGGGATGTTTGGGGACATTGGGGGGACATTGGGGTCAATGGGGGTATTTGGGGACATTTCGGGGATGTTTGGGGACATCAGGGTCAGTGGGGGGACATTGGGGTCAATGGGGACGTTTTGGGAATGTTTGGGGACATTTCGGGGATGTTTGCGGACATTGGGGTCAGTGGGGACATTTTGGGGACGTTTGGGGACATTGGGGTCAGTGGGGGGACATTGGAGTCAATGGGGGCATTTGGGGACATTTTGGGGACACGTGGGTCAATGGGGACATTTTGGGGATGTTTGGGGACATTGGGGGCATTTGGGGACACTGGGGCATTTTGGGGATGTTTGGGGACATTGGGGTCAATGGGGACATTTCGGGGATGTTTGGGGACATTTGGGGGCATTGGGGTCAATGGGGGCATTTTGGGGATGTTTGGGGACATCGGGGTCAGTGGGGGAACATTGGGTGGGGACATTTCAGGGATGTTTGGGGACATTTGGGGTACATTGGGGACGTCTGGGAGACATTGGGGTCAATGGGGAAATTTTGGGGATGTTTGGGAGCATTTGGGAGCATTGGGGTCAATGGGGACATTTTGGGGACGTTTGGGGACATTGGGGTCAATGGGGACATTTCAGGGATGTTTGGGGACATTTGGGGGACACTGGGGAATGTTTGGGGACATTGGGGATGTTAGGGGACGTTTGCAGACATTGGAGACATTTTTGAGGATGTTTGGGGACATTGGGGGTGTTTGGGGACATTTGGGGGCATTTTGGGGACATGTGGGTCAATGGGGACATTGGGGGCATTTGGGGACATTTTTGGGGACATTGGAGGGACATTTTGGGGGCACTTGGGACATTTCGGGGACATTGGGGTAAATGGGGACATTGGAGACATTTTGGGGACGTTTTGGGGACTTTTGTAGACATTGAGTGACATTTGGGGACATTGTGGGGACACTGGGAACATTGGAGGGACGTTTGGGGACATTTTGGGGACACTGGGGACAATGGGTACTTTGGGGACATTTTGGGGACATTTGGGGGTATTTGGGAACATTTATGGGGACGTTGGGGGCGTCTGGGGACCTTGGAGACATTTTGGGGGCATTAGAGATATTTTGGGGACATTTGGGGACGTTTGAGGTCTTTGGGAGCATTGGAGGGACATTGGAGGCATGGGGCATTTTGGGGCCGTCTTGGGGTCATTTTGGGGCGTTTTGGGACCTTTTTGGTGCGTTTTGGGGCCATTTTGGGGGCGTTTGGGGCCATTTTGGGGCATTCTGGGGGCGTTTTGTGGCGTTTTGGGGTCATTTTGGGGCGTTTTGGGGCATTCTGGGCCGTTTTGGGGCGTTTTGGGGCCGTTTTGGGGCGTTTTGGGGCCGTCTTGCGGCATTTTGGGGTGTTTTGGGCCATTTTGAGGCATTTTGGGGCTGTTTTGGGGCGTTTTGGGGCATTTTGGGGACATTTTGGGGCCGTTTTGGGTCCTTTTGGGGTGTTTTGGGGCCATTTTGGGGTCGTTTTGGGGCATTCTGGGCCATTTTGGGCCATTTTGGGGTCATTTTGGGGCCGTCTTGGGGTCATTTTGGGGTCGTTTTGGGGCATTCTGGGCCATTTTGGGCCATTTTGGGGTCATTTTGGGGCTGTTTTGGGCGCGTTTTGGGGCGTTTTGGGGCATTCTGGGCCATTTTTGGGTGTTTTGGGCCGTCTTGGGCCATTTTGGGGCGTTTTGGGGTCATTTTGGGGCCCGTCACCTCTCTCAGGGCGTGGTGCAGGCGCTCCCGGTGCTGGTGCAGGGCCTCCAGCGCCTCCAGCAGCTCCAGCAGCGCCGCGTCCAGCGCCGCGCCCGGCGCCATGGAGACCCTACAAAAACACGGGGGGTAAACACGGAGACCCTACAAAAATACAGGGGTTGTTAACATGGGGACCCTACCAAAATAAACTGGGTAAATATGGGGACCCTACAAAAACACAGGGGGTAAACATGGAGACCCTATCAAAATACAGGTGGTAAACATGGCGACCCTACCAAAATAAAGGGGTGTAAACATGGAGACCCTACAAAAACACAGGGGTAAACATGGGGACCCTACCAAAACATGGGGTGTAAACACAGGGACCCTACAAAAATAAAGGGGTACACACGGGGACCCTACCAAAACAAAGGGGTGTAAACAAGGGGGGCCTACCAAAATAAAGGGGGTAAACATGGGGACCCTACCAAAACACGGCAGGTAAACACAGGGACCCTACCAAAATATGGGGCATAAACAGGAGGACCCTACAAAAATACGGCATGTAAACACAGGGACCCTACAAAAACATGGGGGGAAAACATAGCAACCCTACTGAAATATGGGGACCCTACCAAAATAAAGGGGTGTAAACACAGGGACCCTACCAAAACACGGGGTGTAAATATGGGGGCCCTACCAAAATATGGGGTGTAAACAGTGTGACCCTACAAAAACAAAGGGTACCTCAACGTGGGGACCCTACCAAAACATGGGGTGTAAACACAGGGATCCCATCAAAATACAGGGTGCATCAATGTGGGGACCCTACCAAAACAATGGATGTGTCAACACGATGCCCCCCCAAGGAGACCCTACCAAAACAGACCTCACTGTAAACACACCCATCGTGTAGGACCTACAAAAACTAAGGAACCTCAATGTAAACACCCCCCTCCACCGTGTAGGACCTACCAAAACCAACCCCCACCAACGCCACCCCCCAGCCAGGAGACCCTACAAAAACACAGCCCCACCACTGACCCCCCCCCCCCCCCACGGCGAGGAGACCCTACAAAAACACCCCCGCCCCCCCCCCCCCAAATTCAATAACCTCAGGCTGCGGCCGCCGCCGCTCCTCGCTCACGGGACCCGCCGCGGCTTCACGCCGCGCCGCCGCCTCCTCCAATCGGAGGCGCGGCTCTCCGCCCCTTGGCCAATCAGCGCGCGCGGCGGGGCGCGGGGCGGGGCCTGGCTGAGGGCGGCGGTTCCGCCAACGAAGCCGGTTCGGCCGCCATCTTGGGTGAGGGCGCCTCGCCGCTTTCCCTTGGCCGCCATTTTGGGTGAGGGCGCGGCGCCGCCCTCCGCGGCCGCCATCTTGGGGAGGGGGGTGGGCTCCCCTCAGCACGGGGCTCGCTGATTGGCTCCCGGCGGCCGGCCCAATCGGCGGCGGCGGTGTTGGGAGGTGGCGGCGGCGGCGTGAGGAGAGCGGCGGGGCCGGAGCCATGGTACGGGGGGAGGGGGGGGAGGGGCGGGGGGCACCAAAACATCCCCCAGTGCTCCCAGTATCCCCCCAGTATCCCCCAGTATCCTCACATCCCCCCCCAGTCCCCTCCCAGTATCCCCTAGTCCTCCCCCAGTCCCCCCCCAGTATCCCCCAGTACCCCCCAGTATCCCTCACATCCCCCCCAGTTCCCTCCCAGGCCCTCCCAGTCCCCTCCCAGTATCCCCAGTCCTCCCCCAGTACCCCCCCCAGTGCCCCCCAGTATCCCTCCAGTCCCCCCAGTACCCCCCCAACACCCCCCAGTATCCCCACATCCCCCCAGTCCCCTCCCAGTATCCCCAGTACCCCCCCAGTACCCCTCCAGTATCCCCACATCCCCCCAGTACCCCCCCAGTTTCCCCCATTCCACTCCCAGTATCCCCCCAGTATCCCCCAGAACCCCCCCAACACCCCCCCAGTATCCCCACCTCCCTCCCAGTCCCCCCCAGTAACCCCCAGTACCCCCCCAGTACCCTCCCAGCCTCCCCCAGTATCCCCCAGTCCCCCCAGTATCCCTCATCTCCCCCCTTAATCCCCCCATTCCCCCCCCAAACCCCCCCAATCCCCCTCCCACCCCCCCACCTCCCCCCCAGCCCCCCCCACCCCTCCCAGTTCCTCCCAGTAAGCCCCAGTTCCCCCCAGTAACCCCCCAGTACCCCCCCATTCCCCCCCCAATCCCCCCCCAAACCCCCCCATTCCCCCCCCAAACCCTCCCATTCCCCCCCCAAACCCCCTCCCACCCCTCCCAGTTTGTCCCAGTAAGCCCCAGTCCCTCCCAGTAACCCCCCAGTTCCCCCCAGTACCCCCCCATTCCCCCCCTTAATCCCCCCAACCCCCCCCATTCCCCTCCCACCCCCCCCAAACCCCCTCCCGCCCCCCCCCACCCCTCCCAGTGCCTCCCAGTAAGCCCCAGTTCCCCCCCGTACCCCCCCATTCCCCCCCCAAATCCCCCCCAATCCCCTCCCACCCCCCCAGCCCCCCCCAGCCCTCCCAGTTCCTCCCAGTAAGCCCCCAGTCCCCCCCAGTGCCTCCCAGTAACCCCCCAGGTACCCCCCCAGTACCCCCCCATTCCCCCCCTTAATTCCCCCAATCCCCTCCCACCCCCCCCACCTCCCCCCCACCTCCCCCCCAGCCCCCCCCCATCCCTCCCAGTTCCTCCCAGTAAGCCCCAGTTCCCCCCAGTAACCCCCCAGTACCCCCCCATTCCCCCCCCAATCCCCCCCCAAACCCCCCCATTCCCCCCCTAAACCCTCCCATTCCCCCCCCAAACCCCCTCCCACCCATCCCAGTTTGTCCCAGTAAGCCCCAGTCCCTCCCAGTAACCCCCCAGTTCCCCCCAGTACCCCCCCATTCCCCCCTTAATCCCCCCAACCCCCCCCAACCCCCCCAACCCCCCCCCAACCCCCCTCCCACCCCCCCACCTCCCCCCCAGCCCCCCCCCACCCCTCCCAGTTCCTCCCAGTAAGCCCCAGTACCCCCCCATTCCCCCCTTAATCCCCCCAACCCCCCCCAACCCCCCTCCCACCCCCCCCACCTCCCCCCCAGCCCCCCCCAGCCCTCCCAGTTCCTCCCAGTAAGCCCCCAGTCCCTCCCAGTAAGCTCCAGTTCCCCCCAATACCCCCCCATTCCCCCCTTAATCCCCCATTCCCCCCCAAACCCCCCCCAACCCCCTCCCACCCCCCCGGCCCCCCCCCATCCCCCCCCCACCCCTCCCAGTGCCTCCCAGTAAGCCCCAGTCCCCCCAGTAACCCCCCAATCCCCCCCAATGCCCCCTTAATCCCCTCCCACCCCCCCCATTCCCCCCCCAAACCCCCCCCATTCCCCCCCAAACCCCCTCCCACCCCCCCCACCTCCCCCCCGGCCCCCCCCGCCCCTCCCAGTCCCTCCCAGTAAGCCCCAGTTCCCCCCAGTACCCCCCCATTCCCCCCTTAATCCCCCCAATCCCCCCTTAATTCCCCCCCAAACCCCCCCCAATCCCCCCCCACCCCCCTCCCACCCCCCCCAACCCCTCCCAGCCCCCCCCCAGCCCTCCCAGTGCCTCCCAGTAAGCCCCAGTTCCCCCCAGTACCCCCCCAACCCCCCCTCCCACCCCCCTATTCCCCCCCCAACCCCCTCCCACTCCCCCCAAGCCCCCCCAAACCCCCTCCC
>NW_028136712.1:0-18254 GCF_965140915.1 Aythya marila | reverse complement strand
GGGGGAATTTTCTTCCAGTTTTGGGGGTGATCCCGTTCTTTTTTGGGGTGTTTTTGACATGTTTTGGGGTCTCTGTTGGGTTTTGTTGGGTTCTTGTTTTTCATCATGTTGGAAAAGTTTAACTTGCGTGTTTTGGAGAACATCAGGTAGGTTTAGTGTCGTTTTGGGGTGGATCTATGTTTTTTGGGGATTTTCTTCCAGTTTTGGGGGTGATTCCGTTCTTGTTTGGGGTGTTTTTGACGTGTTTTGGGTTCTCCGTTGGGTTTCGTTGTGTTTTCCGTGGTCATCATGGTGGAAAAGTGTAAATTGTGGGTTTTGGAGAACATCAGGTAGGTTTATGAGGACTTTTGGGGCAGATTCATGGTTTTTAGGGTTTTCTTCTGTTTTTTCTAGTGATCCAGTTGGTTTTCGGCGTGTTTTTGACGTGTTTTGTGGTCTCCGTTGGGTTTCGTTGGGTTTTCCGTGGTCATCATGGTGGAAAAGGGTAAATTGTTGGTTTTGGAGAACATCAGGTAGGTTTAGGTTGGTTTTGGGATTGGATCAATGGTTTTGGGGGATTTTCTTTTGTTTTTGGGGGTGATCCTGTTCTTTTTTGGGGTGTTTATGACGTGTTTTGGGGTCTCCGTTGGGTTTTAGTTGGGTTCTTGTTGGTCATCATGGTGAAAAAGTGTAAATTGTGGCTTTTGGAGAACATCAGGTAGGTTTAGGGGGACTTTTGGGGGCAGAGTCATGTTTGTTGGTGTTTTCTTCTGTTTCTTGGGGTGGTCCCGTTCTTTTTGGGAAATTTTTGAGGTGTTTGGGGGTCTCCGTTGGGTTTTGTTGTGTACTCGTTGGTCATCGTGGTGGAAAATGGTAAATTGTGGGTTTTGGAGAACATCAGGTAGGTTTAGGGTGGTTTTGGGATTGGATCCGTGCTTTTTGGGGATTTTCTTCCAGTTTATGGGTGATCCCTTTACTTTTGGGGTGTTCTTGACGTGTTTTGGTGTCTCGTTTTGGGTTTTCGTTTGGTTCATGTTGGTCATCCTGGTGAAAAAGTGTAAATTGTGGGTTTTGGAGAACATCAGGTAGGTTTAGGGGGACTTTTGGTGTGGATCTATGGCTTTTGGGGTTTTCTTTCGTTTTTAGGGTTTATCCCGTTCTTGTTTTGGGTGTTTTTGACTTCTTTTGTGGTCTCCGTTGGGTTTCGTTGGGTTTTCCATGGTCATCATGTTGGAAAATTGTAAATTGTGGGTTTTGGAGATCATCAGGTAGGTTTAGGGTGGTTTTGGGGTGGATCTATGATTTTGAAGGATTTTCTTCCAATTTTGGGGGTGATCCCTTTCTTTTTTTTTTTTTTTTTTTTTTTTTTTTTTTTGACGTGTTTTGTGGTCTCCGTTGGGTTTCGTTGGGTTTTCCATGGTCATCATTGTGGAAAAGTGTAAATTGTGGGTTTTGGAGAACTTCAGGTTGGTTTAGGGTGATTTTTGGTGTGGATCTATGGCTTTTGGGGTTTTCTTTCGTTGTTGGGGTTGAACCAGTTCTTTTTTGGGGTGTTTTTGACGTTTTTGGGGTCTCCGTTGGGTTTTGTTGGGTTCTCGTTGGTCGTTAAGCTAAATGGGAGTGGATTGTGGGTTTTGAAGAAGATCAGGTGAGTTTAGGGTGATTTGGGAGGGAAATGCATAGTTTTGTTTTTTTTTTTCTTCTGATCCCGTTCTTTTTTGGGGTGTTTTTGACGTGTTTTGGGGTTTCCGTTGCGTTTTGTTGAGTTCCTAATGGGTTTTATGGTGGTTGGGAGTGGATTTTGGGATTTGGAGAACATCAGGTACGTTTAGAGTGGTTTTGGGATTGGATCCGTGCTTTTTGGGGTTTTCTTTGGTTTTGGGGGTGATCCTGTTCTTGTTTGGGGTGTTTTTGACGTGTTTTGGGGTTGTCCGTTGGGTTTTGTTGGGTTCTCGTTGGTCATCATTGTGAAAAAGGGTAAATTGTGGGTTTTGGAGAACATCAGGTAGGCTTAGGGGGACTTTTGGGGTGGATCTATGGCATTTGGGTTTTTCTTCTGTTTTTGGGGGAGATCCTGTTCTTTTTTGTTTTTTTTTTTTTTTTTTTTTTTGACATGTTTTTTGTCTCCATTGGGTTTTGTTGGGTTTTCCATGGTCATCATGGTGGAAAAGGGTAAATTTGTGGGTTTTGGAGAACATCAGGTAGGTTAAGGCTGGTTTTGGGATTGGATCTGTGCTTTTTGGGGATTTTCTTCCAGTTTAGGGGTGATCCCTTTCTTTTTTGGGGTGTTTTTGACGTGTTTTGGTGTCTCGTTTTGGGTTTTCGTTTGGTTCATGTTGGTCATCATGGTGAAAATTGTAAATTTTTGGGGGGGGGAATTTTCTTCCAGTTTTGGGGGTGATCCCGTTCTTTTTTGGGGTGTTTTTGACATGTTTTGGGGTCTCTGTTGGGTTTTGTTGGGTTCTTGTTTTTCATCATGTTGGAAAAGTTTAACTTGCGTGTTTTGGAGAACATCAGGTAGGTTTAGTGTCGTTTTGGGGTGGATCTATGTTTTTTGGGGATTTTCTTCCAGTTTTGGGGGTGATTCCGTTCTTGTTTGGGGTGTTTTTGACGTGTTTTGGGTTCTCCGTTGGGTTTCGTTGTGTTTTCCGTGGTCATCATGGTGGAAAAGTGTAAATTGTGGGTTTTGGAGAACATCAGGTAGGTTTATGAGGACTTTTGGGGCAGATTCATGGTTTTTAGGGTTTTCTTCTGTTTTTTCTAGTGATCCAGTTGGTTTTCGGCGTGTTTTTGACGTGTTTTTGTGGTCTCCGTTGGGTTTCGTTGGGTTTTCCGTGGTCATCATGGTGGAAAAGGGTAAATTGTTGGTTTTGGAGAACATCAGGTAGGTTTAGGTTGGTTTTGGGATTGGATCAATGGTTTTGGGGGATTTTCTTTTGTTTTTGGGGGTGATCCTGTTCTTTTTTGGGGTGTTTATGACGTGTTTTGGGGTCTCCGTTGGGTTTTAGTTGGGTTCTTGTTGGTCATCATGGTGAAAAAGTGTAAATTGTGGCTTTTGGAGAACATCAGGTAGGTTTAGGGGGACTTTTGGGGCAGAGTCATGTTTGTTGGTGTTTTCTTCTGTTTCTTGGGGTGGTCCCGTTCTTTTTTGGGAAATTTTTGAGGTGTTTGGGGGTCTCCGTTGGGTTTTGTTGTGTACTCGTTGGTCATCGTGGTGGAAAATGGTAAATTGTGGGTTTTGGAGAACATCAGGTAGGTTTAGGGTGGTTTTGGGATTGGATCCGTGCTTTTTGGGGATTTTCTTCCAGTTTATGGGTGATCCCTTTACTTTTGGGGTGTTCTTGACGTGTTTTGGTGTCTCGTTTTGGGTTTTCGTTTGGTTCATGTTGGTCATCCTGGTGAAAAAGTGTAAATTGTGGGTTTTGGAGAACATCAGGTAGGTTTAGGGGGACTTTTGGTGTGGATCTATGGCTTTTGGGGTTTTCTTTCGTTTTTAGGGTTTATCCCGTTCTTGTTTTGGGTGTTTTTGACGTGTTTTGTGGTCTCCGTTGGGTTTCGTTGGGTTTTCCATGGTCATCATGTTGGAAAATTGTAAATTGTGGGTTTTGGAGATCATCAGGTAGGTTTAGGGTGGTTTTGGGGTGGATCTATGATTTTGAAGGATTTTCTTCCAATTTTGGGGGTGATCCCTTTCTTTTTTTTTTTTTTTTTTTTTTTTTTTTGACGTGTTTTGTGGTCTCCGTTGGGTTTCGTTGGGTTTTCCATGGTCATCAATGTGGAAAAGTGTAAATTGTGGGTTTTGGAGAACTTCAGGTTGGTTTAGGGTGATTTTTGGTGTGGATCTATGGCTTTTGGGGTTTTCTTTCGTTGTTGGGGTTGAACCAGTTCTTTTTTGGGGTGTTTTTGACGTTTTTGGGGTCTCCGTTGGGTTTTGTTGGGTTCTCGTTGGTCGTTAAGCTAAATGGGAGTGGATTGTGGGTTTTGAAGAAGATCAGGTGAGTTTAGGGTGATTTGGGAGGGAAATGCATAGTTTTGTTTTTTTTTTTCTTCTGATCCCGTTCTTTTTTGGGGTGTTTTTGACGTGTTTTGGGGTTTCCGTTGCGTTTTGTTGAGTTCCTAATGGGTTTTATGGTGGTTGGGAGTGGATTTTGGGATTTGGAGAACATCAGGTACGTTTAGAGTGGTTTTGGGATTGGATCCGTGCTTTTTGGGGTTTTCTTTGGTTTTGGGGGTGATCCTGTTCTTGTTTGGGGTGTTTTTGACGTGTTTTGGGGTTGTCCGTTGGGTTTTGTTGGGTTCTCGTTGGTCATCATTGTGAAAAAGGGTAAATTGTGGGTTTTGGAGAACATCAGGTAGGCTTAGGGGGACTTTTGGGGTGGATCTATGGCATTTGGGTTTTTCTTCTGTTTTTGGGGGAGATCCTGTTCTTTTTTTTTTTTTTTTTTTTTTTTGACATGTTTTTTGTCTCCATTGGGTTTTGTTGGGTTTTCCATGGTCATCATGGTGGAAAAGGGTAAATTTGTGGGTTTTGGAGAACATCAGGTAGGTTAAGGCTGGTTTTGGGATTGGATCTGTGCTTTTTGGGGATTTTCTTCCAGTTTAGGGGTGATCCCTTTCTTTTTTGGGGTGTTTTTGACGTGTTTTGGTGTCTCGTTTTGGGTTTTCGTTTGGTTCATGTTGGTCATCATGGTGAAAATTGTAAATTTTTGGGGGGGGGAATTTTCTTCCAGTTTTGGGGGTGATCCCGTTCTTTTTTGGGGTGTTTTTGACATGTTTTGGGGTCTCTGTTGGGTTTTGTTGGGTTCTTGTTTTTCATCATGTTGGAAAAGTTTAACTTGCGTGTTTTGGAGAACATCAGGTAGGTTTAGTGTCGTTTTGGGGTGGATCTATGTTTTTGGGGGATTTTCTTCCAGTTTTGGGGGTGATTCCGTTCTTGTTTGGGGTGTTTTTGACGTGTTTTGGGTTCTCCGTTGGGTTTCGTTGTGTTTTCCGTGGTCATCATGGTGGAAAAGTGTAAATTGTGGGTTTTGGAGAACATCAGGTAGGTTTATGAGGACTTTTGGGGCAGATTCATGGTTTTTAGGGTTTTCTTCTGTTTTTTCTAGTGATCCAGTTGGTTTTCGGCGTGTTTTTGACGTGTTTTGTGGTCTCCGTTGGGTTTCGTTGGGTTTTCCATGGTCATCAATGTGGAAAAGTGTAAATTGTGGGTTTTGGAGAACATCAGGTAGGTTTAGGGGGACTTTTGGTGTGGATCTATGGCTTTTGGGGTTTTCTTTCGTTTTTAGGGTTTATCCCGTTCTTGTTTTGGGTGTTTTTGACTTCTTTTGTGGTCTCCGTTGGGTTTCGTTGGGTTTTCCATGGTCATCAATGTGGAAAAGTGTAAATTGTGGGTTTTGGAGAACTTCAGGTTGGTTTAGGGGGATTTTTGGTGTGGATCTATGGCTTTTGGGGTTTTCTTTCGTTGTTGGGGTTGAACCAGTTCTTTTTTGGGGTGTTTTTGACGTTTTTGGGGTCTCCGTTGGGTTTTGTTGGGTTCTCGTTGGTCGTTAAGCTAAATGGGAGTGGATTGTGGGTTTTGAAGAAGATCAGGTGAGTTTAGGGTGATTTGGGAGGGAAATGCATAGTTTTGTTTTTTTTTTTTCTTCTGATCCCGTTCTTTTTTGGGGTGTTTTTGACGTGTTTTGGGGTTTCCGTTGCGTTTTGTTGAGTTCCTAATGGGTTTTATGGTGGGTGGGAGTGGATTTTGGGATTTGGAGAAGATCAGGTAGGTTTAAGGGTTTTCTTGGGGTTAAATCACGTATTTTCTTCTGATCTGGTTTGCTTTTGGGGTGTTTTTGAGGTGTTTTGGGGTTTCTGTTGCGTTTTGTTGAGTTCCTAATGGGTTTTATGGTGGTTGGGAGTGGACTTTGGGATTTGGAGAAGATCAGGTAGGTTTAGGGTGGTTTTGGGATTGGATCCATGGTTTTTGGGGATTTTCTTCCAGTTTTGGGGGTTATCCCGTTCTTTTTTGTTGTTTTTTTTTGACATGTTTTTTGTCTCCATTGGGTTTCGTTGGGTTTTCCATGGTCATCATGGTGGAAAAGGGTAAATTTGTGGGTTTTGGAGAACATCAGGTAGGTTTAGGCTGGTTTTGGGATTGGATCTGTGCTTTTTGGGGATTTTCTTCCAGTTTAGGGGTGATCCCTTTCTTTTTTGGGGTGTTTTTGACGTGTTTTGGTGTCTCGTTTTGGGTTTTCGTTTGGTTCATGTTGGTCATCATTGTGAAAAAGGGTAAATTGTGGGTTTTGGAGAACATCAGGTAGGCTTAGGGGGACTTTTGGGGTGGATCTATGGCATTTGGGTTTTTCTTCTGTTTTTGGGGGAGATCCTGTTCTTTTTTGTTTTTTTTTTTTTTTTTTTTGACATGTTTTTTGTCTCCATTGGGTTTCGTTGGGTTTTCCATGGTCATCATGGTGGAAAAGGGTAAATTTGTGGGTTTTGGAGAACATCAGGTAGGTTTAGGCTGGTTTTGGGATTGGATCTGTGCTTTTTGGGGATTTTCTTCCAGTTTAGGGGTGATCCCTTTCTTTTTTGGGGTGTTTTTGACGTGTTTTGGTGTCTCGTTTTGGGTTTTCGTTTGGTTCATGTTGGTCATCATTGTGAAAAAGGGTAAATTGTGGGTTTTGGAGAACATCAGGTAGGCTTAGGGGGACTTTTGGGGTGGATCTATGGCATTTGGGTTTTTCTTCTGTTTTTGGGGGAGATCCTGTTCTTTTTTTTTTTTTTTTTTTTTTTTGACATGTTTTTTGTCTCCATTGGGTTTCGTTGGGTTTTCCATGGTCATCATGGTGGAAAAGGGTAAATTTGTGGGTTTTGGAGAACATCAGGTAGGTTTAGGCTGGTTTTGGGATTGGATCTGTGCTTTTTGGGGATTTTCTTCCAGTTTATGGGTGATCCCTTTCTTTTTTGGGGTGTTTTTGACGTGTTTTGGTGTCTCGTTTTGGGTTTTCGTTTGGTTCATGTTGGTCATCATGGTGAAAATTGTTAATTTTTTGGGGGGGGAATTTTCTTCCAGTTTTGGGGGTGATCCCGTTCTTTTTTGGGGTGTTTTTGACATGTTTTGGGGTCTCTGTTGGGTTTTGTTGGGTTCTTGTTTTTCATCATGTTGGAAAAGTTTAACTTGCATGTTTTGGAGAACATCAGGTAGGTTTAGTGTCGTTTTGGGGTGGATCTATGTTTTTTGGGGATTTTCTTCCAGTTTTGGGGGTGATTCCGTTCTTGTTTGGGGTGTTTTTGACGTGTTTTGGGTTCTCCGTTGGGTTTCGTTGTGTTTTCCGTGGTCATCATGGTGGAAAAGTGTAAATTGTGGGTTTTGGAGAACATCAGGTAGGTTTATGAGGACTTTTGGGGCAGATTCATGGTTTTTAGGGTTTTCTTCTGTTTTTTTCTAGTGATCCAGTTGGTTTTCGGCGTGTTTTTGACGTGTTTTGTGGTCTCCGTTGGGTTTCGTTGGGTTTTCCGTGGTCATCATGGTGGAAAAGGGTAAATTGTTGGTTTTGGAGAACATCAGGTAGGTTTAGGTTGGTTTTGGGATTGGATCTATGGTTTTGGGGGATTTTCTTTTGTTTTTGGGGGTGATCCTGTTCTTTTTTGGGGTGTTTATGACGTGTTTTGGGGTCTCCGTTGGGTTTTAGTTGGGTTCTTGTTGGTCATCATGGTGAAAAAGTGTAAATTGTGGCTTTTGGAGAACATCAGGTAGGTTTAGGGGGACTTTTGGGGCAGAGTCATGTTTGTTGGTGTTTTCTTCTGTTTCTTGGGGTGGTCCCGTTCTTTTTTGGGAAATTTTTGAGGTGTTTGGGGGTCTCCGTTGGGTTTTGTTGTGTACTCGTTGGTCATCGTGGTGGAAAATGGTAAATTGTGGGTTTTGGAGAACATCAGGTAGGTTTAGGGTGGTTTTGGGATTGGATCCGTGCTTTTTGGGGATTTTCTTCCAGTTTATGGGTGATCCCTTTATTTTTGGGGTGTTCTTGACATGTTTTGGTGTCTCGTTTTGGGTTTTCGTTTGGTTCATGTTGGTCATCCTGGTGAAAAAGTGTAAATTGTGGGTTTTGGAGAACATCAGGTAGGTTTAGGGGGACTTTTGGTGTGGATCTATGGCTTTTGGGGTTTTCTTTCGTTTTTAGGGTTTATCCCGTTCTTGTTTTGGGTGTTTTTGACTTCTTTTGTGGTCTCCGTTGGGTTTCGTTGGGTTTTCCATGGTCATCATGTTGGAAAATTGTAAATTGTGGGTTTTGGAGATCATCAGGTAGGTTTAGGGTGGTTTTGGGGTGGATCTATGATTTTGAAGGATTTTCTTCCAATTTTGGGGGTGATCCCTTTTTTTTTTTTTTTTTTTTTTTTTTTTTTTTGACGTGTTTTGTGGTCTCCGTTGGGTTTCGTTGGGTTTTCCATGGTCATCAATGTGGAAAAGTGTAAATTGTGGGTTTTGGAGAACTTCAGGTTGGTTTAGGGGGATTTTTGGTGTGGATCTATGGCTTTTGGGGTTTTCTTTCGTTGTTGGGGTTGAACCAGTTCTTTTTTGGGGTGTTTTTGACGTTTTTGGGGTCTCCGTTGGGTTTTGTTGGGTTCTCGTTGGTCGTTAAGCTAAATGGGAGTGGATTGTGGGTTTTGAAGAAGATCAGGTGAGTTTAGGGTGATTTGGGAGGGAAATGCATAGTTTTGTTTTTTTTTTTTCTTCTGATCCCGTTCTTTTTTGGGGTGTTTTTGACGTGTTTTGGGGTTTCCGTTGCGTTTTGTTGAGTTCCTAATGGGTTTTATGGTGGTTGGGAGTGGACTTTGGGATTTGGAGAAGATCAGGTAGGTTTAGGGTGGTTTTGGGATTGGATCCATGGTTTTTGGGGATTTTCTTCCAGTTTTGGGGGTTATCCCGTTCTTTTTTGTTGTTTTTTTTTGACATGTTTTTTGTCTCCATTGGGTTTCGTTGGGTTTTCCATGGTCATCATGGTGGAAAAGGGTAAATTTGTGGGTTTTGGAGAACATCAGGTAGGTTTAGGCTGGTTTTGGGATTGGATCTGTGCTTTTTGGGGATTTTCTTCCAGTTTAGGGGTGATCCCTTTCTTTTTTGGGGTGTTTTTGACGTGTTTTGGTGTCTCGTTTTGGGTTTTCGTTTGGTTCATGTTGGTCATCATTGTGAAAAAGGGTAAATTGTGGGTTTTGGAGAACATCAGGTAGGCTTAGGAGGACTTTTGGGGTGGATCTATGGCATTTGGGTTTTTCTTCTGTTTTTGGGGGAGATCCTGTTCTTTTTTTTTTTTTTTTTTTTTTTTTTTTGACATGTTTTTTGTCTCCATTGGGTTTCGTTGGGTTTTCCATGGTCATCATGGTGGAAAAGGGTAAATTTGTGGGTTTTGGAGAACATCAGGTAGGTTTAGGCTGGTTTTGGGATTGGATCTGTGCTTTTTGGGGATTTTCTTCCAGTTTATGGGTGATCCCTTTCTTTTTTGGGGTGTTTTTGACGTGTTTTGGTGTCTCGTTTTGGGTTTTCGTTTGGTTCATGTTGGTCATCATGGTGAAAATTGTAAATTTTTTGGGGGGGGGAATTTTCTTCCAGTTTTGGGGGTGATCCCGTTCTTTTTTGGGGTGTTTTTGACATGTTTTGGGTCTCTGTTGGGTTTTGTTGGGTTCTTGTTTTTCATCATGTTGGAAAAGTTTAACTTGCGTGTTTTGGAGAACATCAGGTAGGTTTAGTGTCGTTTTGGGGTGGATCTATGTTTTTTGGGGATTTTCTTCCAGTTTTGGGGGTGATTCCGTTCTTGTTTGGGGTGTTTTTGACGTGTTTTGGGTTCTCCGTTGGGTTTCGTTGTGTTTTCCGTGGTCATCATGGTGGAAAAGTGTAAATTGTGGGTTTTGGAGAACATCAGGTAGGTTTATGAGGACTTTTGGGGCAGATTCATGGTTTTTAGGGTTTTCTTCTGTTTTTTTCTAGTGATCCAGTTGGTTTTCGGCGTGTTTTTGACGTGTTTTGTGGTCTCCGTTGGGTTTCGTTGGGTTTTCCGTGGTCATCATGGTGGAAAAGGGTAAATTGTTGGTTTTGGAGAACATCAGGTAGGTTTAGGTTGGTTTTGGGATTGGATCAATGGTTTTGGGGGATTTTCTTTTGTTTTTGGGGGTGATCCTGTTCTTTTTTGGGGTGTTTATGACGTGTTTTGGGGTCTCCGTTGGGTTTTAGTTGGGTTCTTGTTGGTCATCATGGTGAAAAAGTGTAAATTGTGGCTTTTGGAGAACATCAGGTAGGTTTAGGGGGACTTTTGGGGCAGAGTCATGTTTGTTGGTGTTTTCTTCTGTTTCTTGGGGTGGTCCCGTTCTTTTTTGGGAAATTTTTGAGGTGTTTGGGGGTCTCCGTTGGGTTTTGTTGTGTACTCGTTGGTCATCGTGGTGGAAAATGGTAAATTGTGGGTTTTGGAGAACATCAGGTAGGTTTAGGGTGGTTTTGGGATTGGATCCGTGCTTTTTGGGGATTTTCTTCCAGTTTATGGGTGATCCCTTTATTTTTGGGGTGTTCTTGACATGTTTTGGTGTCTCGTTTTGGGTTTTCGTTTGGTTCATGTTGGTCATCCTGGTGAAAAAGTGTAAATTGTGGGTTTTGGAGAACATCAGGTAGGTTTAGGGGGACTTTTGGTGTGGATCTATGGCTTTTGGGGTTTTCTTTCGTTTTTAGGGTTTATCCCGTTCTTGTTTTGGGTATTTTTGACTTCTTTTGTGGTCTCCGTTGGGTTTCGTTGGGTTTTCCATGGTCATCATGTTGGAAAATTGTAAATTGTGGGTTTTGGAGATCATCAGGTAGGTTTAGGGTGGTTTTGGGGTGGATCTATGATTTTGAAGGATTTTCTTCCAATTTTGGGGGTGATCCCTTTCTTTTTTTTTTTTTTTTTTTTTTTTTTTTTTTTTTGACGTGTTTTGTGGTCTCCGTTGGGTTTCGTTGGGTTTTCCATGGTCATCAATGTGGAAAAGTGTAAATTGTGGGTTTTGGAGAACTTCAGGTTGGTTTAGGGTGATTTTTGGTGTGGATCTATGGCTTTTGGGGTTTTCTTTCGTTGTTGGGGTTGAACCAGTTCTTTTTTGGGGTGTTTTTGACGTTTTTGGGGTCTCCGTTGGGTTTTGTTGGGTTCTCGTTGGTCGTTAAGCTAAATGGGAGTGGATTGTGGGTTTTGAAGAAGATCAGGTGAGTTTAGGGTGATTTGGGAGGGAAATGCATAGTTTTGTTTTTTTTTTTCTTCTGATCCCGTTCTTTTTTGGGGTGTTTTTGACGTGTTTTGGGGTTTCCGTTGCGTTTTGTTGAGTTCCTAATGGGTTTTATGGTGGGTGGGAGTGGATTTTGGGATTTGGAGAAGATCAGGTAGGTTTAAGGGTTTTCTTGGGGTTAAATCACGTATTTTCTTCTGATCCGGTTTGCTTTTGGGGTGTTTTTGAGGTGTTTTGGGGTTTCTGTTGCGTTTTGTTGAGTTCCTAATGGGTTTTATGGTGGTTGGGAGTGGACTTTGGGATTTGGAGAAGATCAGGTAGGTTTAGGGTGGTTTTGGGATTGGATCCATGGTTTTTGGGGATTTTCTTCCAGTTTTGGGGGTTATCCCGTTCTTTTTTGGGGTGTTTTTGACATGTTTTGATGTCTCTGTTGGGTTTTGTTGGGTTTTCTGTTGGCATCTTGGTGGAAAAGGGTAAATTGTGGGTTTTGGAGAACTTCAGGTAGGTTTAGGGGGACTTTTGGGGTGGATTCATGGTATTTGGGGTTTTCTTCTGTTTTTTGGGGTGATCCTGTTCTTTTTTGGGGTGTTTTTGACGTGTTTTGGGGTTGTCCGTTGGGTTTTGTTGGGTTCTCGTTGGTCATCATTGTGAAAAAGGGTAAATTGTGGGTTTTGGAGAACATCAGGTAGGCTTAGGGGGACTTTTGGGGTGGATCTATGGCATTTGGGTTTTTCTTCTGTTTTTGGGGGAGATCCTGTTCTTTTTTGTTGTTTTTTTTTTGACATGTTTTTTGTCTCCATTGGGTTTCGTTGGGTTTTCCATGGTCATCATGGTGGAAAAGGGTAAATTTGTGGGTTTTGGAGAACATCAGGTAGGTTTAGGGTGGTTTTGGGATTGGATCTGTGCTTTTTGGGGATTTTCTTCCAGTTTATGGGTGATCCCTTTCTTTTTTGGGGTGTTTTTGACGTGTTTTGGTGTCTCGTTTTGGGTTTTCGTTTGGTTCATGTTGGTCATCATTGTGAAAAAGGGTAAATTGTGGGTTTTGGAGAACATCAGGTAGGCTTAGGGGGACTTTTGGGGTGGATCTATGGCATTTGGGTTTTTCTTCTGTTTTTGGGGGAGATCCTGTTCTTTTTTTTTTTTTTTTTTTTTTTTTTTTTGACATGTTTTTTGTCTCCATTGGGTTTCGTTGGGTTTTCCATGGTCATCATGGTGGAAAAGGGTAAATTTGTGGGTTTTGGAGAACATCAGGTAGGTTTAGGCTGGTTTTGGGATTGGATCTGTGCTTTTTGGGGATTTTCTTCCAGTTTATGGGTGATCCCTTTCTTTTTTGGGGTGTTTTTGACGTGTTTTGGTGTCTCGTTTTGGGTTTTCGTTTGGTTCATGTTGGTCATCATAGTGAAAATTGTTAATTTTTTGGGGGGGGGAATTTTCTTCCAGTTTTGGGGGTGATCCCGTTCTTTTTTGGGGTGTTTTTGACATGTTTTGGGGTCTCTGTTGGGTTTTGTTGGGTTCTTGTTTTTCATCATGTTGGAAAAGTTTAACTTGCGTGTTTTGGAGAACATCAGGTAGGTTTAGTGTCGTTTTGGGGTGGATCTATGTTTTTTGGGGATTTTCTTCCAGTTTTGGGGGTGATTCCGTTCTTGTTTGGGGTGTTTTTGACGTGTTTTGGGTTCTCCGTTGGGTTTCGTTGTGTTTTCCGTGGTCATCATGGTGGAAAAGTGTAAATTGTGGGTTTTGGAGAACATCAGGTAGGTTTATGAGGACTTTTGGGGCAGATTCATGGTTTTTAGGGTTTTCTTCTGTTTTTTCTAGTGATCCAGTTGGTTTTCGGCGTGTTTTTGACGTGTTTTGTGGTCTCCGTTGGGTTTCGTTGGGTTTTCCGTGGTCATCATGGTGGAAAAGGGTAAATTGTTGGTTTTGGAGAACATCAGGTAGGTTTAGGTTGGTTTTGGGATTGGATCTATGGTTTTGGGGGATTTTCTTTTGTTTTTGGGGGTGATCCCGTTCTTTTTTGGGGTGTTTTTGACGTGTTTTGGGGTCTCCGTTGGTATTCCTTGGGTTTTCCGTGGTCATGGTGGTGGAAAATTGTAAATTGTGTGTTTTGGAGAACTTCAGGTAGGTTTAGGGGAATTTTGGGGTGGATTCATGGTATTTGGTCTTTTCTTCTGTTTTTTTTTGGGTGATCCTGTTCTTTTTTGGGGTGTTTATGACGTGTTTTGGGGTCTCCGTTGGGTTTTAGTTGGGTTCTTGTTGGTCATCATGGTGAAAAAGTGTAAATTGTGGCTTTTGGAGAACATCAGGTAGGTTTAGGGGGACTTTTGGGGCAGAGTCATGTTTGTTGGTGTTTTCTTCTGTTTCTTGGGGTGGTCCCGTTCTTTTTTGGGAAATTTTTGAGGTGTTTGGGGGTCTCCGTTGGGTTTTGTTGTGTACTCGTTGGTCATCGTGGTGGAAAATGGTAAATTGTGGGTTTTGGAGAACATCAGGTAGGTTTAGGGTGGTTTTGGGATTGGATCCGTGCTTTTTGGGGATTTTCTTCCAGTTTATGGGTGATCCCTTTATTTTTGGGGTGTTCTTGACATGTTTTGGTGTCTCGTTTTGGGTTTTCGTTTGGTTCATGTTGGTCATCCTGGTGAAAAAGTGTAAATTGTGGGTTTTGGAGAACATCAGGTAGGTTTAGGGGGACTTTTGGTGTGGATCTATGGCTTTTGGGGTTTTCTTTCGTTTTTAGGGTTTATCCCGTTCTTGTTTGGGGTGTTTTTGACTTCTTTTGTGGTCTCCGTTGGGTTTCGTTGGGTTTTCCATGGTCATCATGTTGGAAAATTGTAAATTGTGGGTTTTGGAGATCGTCAGGTAGGTTTAGGGTGGTTTTGGGGTGGATCTATGATTTTGAAGGATTTTCTTCCAATTTTGGGGGTGATCCCTTTCTTTTTTTTTTTTTTTTTTTTTTTTTTGACGTGTTTTGTGGTCTCCGTTGGGTTTCGTTGGGTTTTCCATGGTCATCAATGTGGAAAAGTGTAAATTGTGGGTTTTGGAGAACTTCAGGTTGGTTTAGGGTGATTTTTGGTGTGGATCTATGGCTTTTGGGGTTTTCTTTCGTTGTTGGGGTTGAACCAGTTCTTTTTTGGGGTGTTTTTGACGTTTTTGGGGTCTCCGTTGGGTTTTGTTGGGTTCTCGTTGGTCGTTAAGCTAAATGGGAGTGGATTGTGGGTTTTGAAGAAGATCAGGTGAGTTTAGGGTGATTTGGGAGGGAAATGCATAGTTTTGTTTTTTTTTTTTCTTCTGATCCCGTTCTTTTTTGGGGTGTTTTTGACGTGTTT
The DNA here is from genome assembly GCF_965140915.1 of Aythya marila. Lineage (NCBI taxonomy): Eukaryota > Metazoa > Chordata > Aves > Anseriformes > Anatidae > Aythya > Aythya marila. The sequence continues at coordinate 3,735 of NW_028136712.1, read as the reverse complement.
TGGGGTTTCCGTTGCGTTTTGTTGAGTTCCTAATGGGTTTTATGGTGGGTGGGAGTGGATTTTGGGATTTGGAGAACATTAGGTACGTTTAGAGTGGTTTTGGGATTGGATCCGTGCTTTTTGGGGTTTTCTTTGGTTTTGGGGGTGATCCTGTTCTTTTTTGGGGTGTTTTTGACGTGTTTTGGGGTTGTCCGTTGGGTTTTGTTGGGTTCTCGTTGGTCATCATTGTGAAAAAGTGTAAATTGTGGGTTTTGGAGAACATCAGGTAGGCTTAGGGGGACTTTTGGGGTGGATCTATGGCATTTGGGTTTTTCTTCTGTTTTTGGGGGAGATCCTGTTCTTTTTTGTTTTTTTTTTTTTTTTTTTTTGACATGTTTTTTGTCTCCATTGGGTTTTGTTGGGTTTTCCATGGTCATCATGGTGGAAAAGGGTAAATTTGTGGGTTTTGGAGAACATCAGGTAGGTTTAGGCTGGTTTTGGGATTGGATCTGTGCTTTTTGGGGATTTTCTTCCAGTTTAGGGGTGATCCCTTTCTTTTTTGGGGTGTTTTTGACGTGTTTTGGTGTCTCCTTTTGGGTTTTCGTTTGGTTCATGTTGGTCATCATGGTGAAAATTGTAAATTTTTTGGGGGGGGAATTTTCTTCCAGTTTTGGGGGTGATCCCGTTCTTTTTTGGGGTGTTTTTGACATGTTTTGGGGTCTCTGTTGGGTTTTGTTGGGTTCTTGTTTTTCATCATGTTGGAAAAGTTTAACTTGCGTGTTTTGGAGAACATCAGGTAGGTTTAGTGTCGTTTTGGGGTGGATCTATGTTTTTTGGGGATTTTCTTCCAGTTTTGGGGGTGATTCCGTTCTTGTTTGGGGTGTTTTTGACGTGTTTTGGGTTCTCCGTTGGGTTTCGTTGTGTTTTCCGTGGTCATCATGGTGGAAAAGTGTAAATTGTGGGTTTTGGAGAACATCAGGTAGGTTTATGAGGACTTTTGGGGCAGATTCATGGTTTTTAGGGTTTTCTTCTGTTTTTTCTAGTGATCCAGTTGGTTTTCGGCGTGTTTTTGACGTGTTTTGTGGTCTCCGTTGGGTTTCGTTGGGTTTTCCATGGTCATCAATGTGGAAAAGTGTAAATTGTGGGTTTTGGAGAACATCAGGTAGGTTTAGGGGGACTTTTGGGGTGGATCTATGGCTTTTGGGGTTTTCTTTCGTTTTTAGGGTTTATCCCGTTCTTGTTTTGGGTGTTTTTGACGTGTTTTGTGGTCTCCGTTGGGTTTCGTTGGGTTTTCCATGGTCATCAATGTGGAAAAGTGTAAATTGTGGGTTTTGGAGAACTTCAGGTTGGTTTAGGGTGATTTTTGGTGTGGATCTATGGCTTTTGGGGTTTTCTTTCGTTGTTGGGGTTGAACCAGTTCTTTTTTGGGGTGTTTTTGACGTTTTTGGGGTCTCCGTTGGGTTTTGTTGGGTTCTCGTTGGTCGTTAAGCTAAATGGGAGTGGATTGTGGGTTTTGAAGAAGATCAGGTGAGTTTAGGGTGATTTGGGAGGGAAATGCATAGTTTTGTTTTTTTTTTTTTCTTCTGATCCCGTTCTTTTTTGGGGTGTTTTTGACGTGTTTTGGGGTTTCCGTTGCGTTTTGTTGAGTTCCTAATGGGTTTTATGGTGGGTGGGAGTGGATTTTGGGATTTGGAGAACATCAGGTACGTTTAGAGTGGTTTTGGGATTGGATCCGTGCTTTTTGGGGTTTTCTTTGGTTTTGGGGGTGATCCTGTTCTTGTTTGGGGTGTTTTTGACGTGTTTTGGGGTTGTCCGTTGGGTTTTGTTGGGTTCTCGTTGGTCATCATTGTGAAAAAGGGTAAATTGTGGGTTTTGGAGAACATCAGGTAGGCTTAGGGGGACTTTTGGGGTGGATCTATGGCATTTGGGTTTTTCTTCTGTTTTTGGGGGAGATCCTGTTCTTTTTTGTTTTTTTTTTTTTTTTTTTTTTGACATGTTTTTTGTCTCCATTGGGTTTTGTTGGGTTTTCCATGGTCATCATGGTGGAAAAGGGTAAATTTGTGGGTTTTGGAGAACATCAGGTAGGTTTAGGCTGGTTTTGGGATTGGATCTGTGCTTTTTGGGGATTTTCTTCCAGTTTAGGGGTGATCCCTTTCTTTTTTGGGGTGTTTTTGACGTGTTTTGGTGTCTCGTTTTGGGTTTTCGTTTGGTTCATGTTGGTCATCATGGTGAAAATTGTAAATTTTTTGGGGGGGGAATTTTCTTCCAGTTTTGGGGGTGATCCCGTTCTTTTTTGGGGTGTTTTTGACATGTTTTGGGGTCTCTGTTGGGTTTTGTTGGGTTCTTGTTTTTCATCATGTTGGAAAAGTTTAACTTGCGTGTTTTGGAGAACATCAGGTAGGTTTAGTGTCGTTTTGGGGTGGATCTATGTTTTTTGGGGATTTTCTTCCAGTTTTGGGGGTGATTCCGTTCTTGTTTGGGGTGTTTTTGACGTGTTTTGGGTTCTCCGTTGGGTTTCGTTGTGTTTTCCGTGGTCATCATGGTGGAAAAGTGTAAATTGTGGGTTTTGGAGAACATCAGGTAGGTTTATGAGGACTTTTGGGGCAGATTCATGGTTTTTAGGGTTTTCTTCTGTTTTTTCTAGTGATCCAGTTGGTTTTCGGCGTGTTTTTGACGTGTTTTGTGGTCTCCGTTGGGTTTCGTTGGGTTTTCCGTGGTCATCATGGTGGAAAAGGGTAAATTGTTGGTTTTGGAGAACATCAGGTAGGTTTAGGTTGGTTTTGGGATTGGATCTATGGTTTTGGGGGATTTTCTTTTGTTTTTGGGGGTGATCCTGTTCTTTTTTGGGGTGTTTATGACGTGTTTTGGGGTCTCCGTTGGGTTTTAGTTGGGTTCTTGTTGGTCATCATGGTGAAAAAGTGTAAATTGTGGCTTTTGGAGAACATCAGGTAGGTTTAGGGGGACTTTTGGGGCAGAGTCATGTTTGTTGGTGTTTTCTTCTGTTTCTTGGGGTGGTCCCGTTCTTTTTTGGGAAATTTTTGAGGTGTTTGGGGGTCTCCGTTGGGTTTTGTTGTGTACTCGTTGGTCATCGTGGTGGAAAATGGTAAATTGTGGGTTTTGGAGAACATCAGGTAGGTTTAGGGTGGTTTTGGGATTGGATCCGTGCTTTTTGGGGATTTTCTTCCAGTTTATGGGTGATCCCTTTATTTTTGGGGTGTTCTTGACATGTTTTGGTGTCTCGTTTTGGGTTTTCGTTTGGTTCATGTTGGTCATCCTGGTGAAAAAGTGTAAATTGTGGGTTTTGGAGAACATCAGGTAGGTTTAGGGGGACTTTTGGTGTGGATCTATGGCTTTTGGGGTTTTCTTTCGTTTTTAGGGTTTATCCCGTTCTTGTTTGGGGTGTTTTTGACGTATTTTGGGTTCTCCGTTGGGTTTCGTTGGGTTTTCCATGGTCATCATGGCGGAAAAGTGTAAATTGTGGGTTTTGGAGATCATCAGGTAGGTTTAGGGTGGTTTTGGGGTGGATCTATGATTTTGAAGGATTTTCTTCCAATTTTGGTGGTGATCCTGTTCTTTTTTGGGGTGTTTATGACGTGTTTTGGGGTCTCCGTTGGGTTTTAGTTGGGTTCTTGTTGGTCATCCTGGTGAAAAAGTGTAAATTGTGGCTTTTGGAGATCATCAGGTAGGTTTAGGGGGACTTTTGGGGTGGATTCATGATATATGGGGTTTTCTTCTGTTTTTTTTTTTTTTTTTGGG
>NW_028136713.1:0-26435 GCF_965140915.1 Aythya marila | reverse complement strand
GCTCATCAGGTTTAAATGTCCCCAGTGTAATTGTCTACAGGCAGTTAATTTACAGTGGTTTGATTTTACTTGTGTATCTGTATATTGTGGATTTTGGAGAACATCAGGTAGGTTTAGGGTGGTTTTGGGGTGGATCTATGGTTTTGGGGGATTTTCTTCCAGTTTTGGGGGTGATGCCATTCCTGTTTGGGGTGTTTTTGACGTTTTTTGGGGTCTCTGTTGGGTTCTGTTGGGTTCTCGTTGGTCATCGTGTTGGAAAAGGGTAAATTGTGGGTTTTGGAGAAGATCAGGTAGGTTTAGGGTGGTTTTGGGGTGGATCTATGGTTTTGGGGATTTTCTTCCAGTTTTGGGGTGATGCCGTTCTTGTTTGGGGTGTTTTTGACGTTTTTTTGGGTCTCTGTTGGGTTCTGTTGGGTTCTCGTTGGTCATCGTGTTGGAAAAGGGTAAATTGTGGTTTTTGGAGAACATCAGGTAGGTTTAGGGTGGTTTTGGGGTGGATCTATGGTTTTGGGGGATTTTCTTCCAGTTTTGGGGGTGATGCCGTTCTTGTTTGTGGTGTTTTGACGTTTTTTGGGGTCTCTGTTGGGTTCTGTTGGGTTCTCGTTGGTCATCGTGTTGGAAAAGAGTAAATTGCGGGTTTTGGAGAACATTAGGTAGGTTTAGGGTGGTTTTGGGGTGGATCTATGGTTTTGGCGTATTTTCTTCCAGTTTTGGGGTGATGCCGATATTTTTTGGGGTGTTTTTTACGTGTTTTGGGGTCTCCATTAGGTTTTGTTGGGTTCTTGTTTGTCATTATGTTAAATAGGAGTGGATTGTGGTTTTTGGAGAAGATCAGGTAGGTTTAGGGTGGTTTTGGGGTGGATCTATGTTTTTGGGGGATTTTCTTCCAGTTTTGGTGGTGATCCTTTTCTTGTTTGGGGTGTTTTTGACGTGTTTTTGTGTCTCCATTAGGTTTTGTTGGGTTCTTGTTTGTCGTTATGTTAAATAGGTGTGGATTGTGGGTTTTGGAGAAGATCAGGTAGGTTTAGGGTGGTTTTGGGGTGGATCTATGGTTTTGGGGATTTTCTTCCAGTTTTGGGGGTGATGCCGTTCCGTTCTTGTTTGGGGTGTTTTTGACGTTTTTTGGGGTCTCAGTTGGGTTCTGTTGGGTTCTCGTTGGTCATCGTGTTGGAAAAGGGTAAATTGTGGTTTTTGGAGAACATCAGGTAGGTTTAGGGTGTCTTTGGGGTGGATCTATGGTTTTGGGGGATTTTCTTCCAGTTTTGGTGGTGATGCCGTTCTTGTTTGGGGTGTTTTTGACGTTTTTTGGGGTCTCTGTTGGGTTCTGTTGGGTTCTCGTTGGTTATCATGGTGGAAAAGTGTAAATTGTGGGTTTTGGAGAACATCAGGTAGGTTTAGGGTGTTTTGGGGTGGATCTATGGTTTTGGGGATTTTCTTCCAGTTTTGGGGGTGATGCCGTTCTTGTTTGGGGTGTTTTTGACGTTTTTTGGGGTGTCTGTTGGGTTCTGTTGGGTTCTCGTTGGTCATCGTGTTGGAAAAGGGTAAATTGTGGTTTTTGGAGAAGATCAGGTAGGTTTAGGGTGGTTTTGGGGTGGATCTATGGTTTTGGTGTATTTTCTTCCAGTTTTGGTGGTGATCCTTTTCTTGTTTGGGGTGTTTTTGACGTGTTTTGGTGTCTCCATTAGGTTTTGTTGGGTTCTTGTTTGTCATTATGTTAAATAGGAGTGGATTGTGGGTTTTGGAGAACATCAGGTAGGTTTAGGGGGTCTTTGGGGTGGATCTATGGTTTTGGGGGATTTTCTTCCAGTTTTGGTGGTGATGTCGTTCTTGTTTGGGGTGTTTTTGACGTTTTTTGGGGTCTCTGTTGGGTTCTGTTGGGTTCTCGTTGGTCATCGTGTTGGAAAAGGGTAAATTGTGGTTTTTGGAGAACATCAGGTAGGTTTAGGGTGGTTTTGGGGTGGATCTATGGTTTTGGGGGATTTTCTTCCAGTTTTGGGGGTGATGCCGTTCTTGTTTGGGGTGTTTTTGACGTTTTTTGGGGTCTCTGTTGGGTTCTGTTGGGTTCTCGTTGGTCATCGTGTTGGAAAAGGGTAAATTGTGGTTTTTGGAGAAGATCAGGTAGGTTTAGGGTGGTTTTGGGGTGGATCTATGGTTTTGGGGGATTTTCTTCCAGTTTTGGGGGTGATGCCGTTCTTGTTTGGGGTTGTTTTTGACGTGTTTTGTGGTCTCCATTAGGTTTTGTTGGGTTCTTGTTTGTCATTATGTTAAATAGGAGTGGATTGTGGGTTTTGGAGAACATCAGGTAGTTTTAGGGTGGTTTTGGGGTGGATCTATGGTTTTGGGGGATTTTCTTCCAGTTTTGGTGGTGATGCCGTTCTTGTTTGGGGTGTTTTTGACGTTTTTTGGGGTCTCTGTTGGGTTCTGTTGGGTTCTCGTTGGTCCTCGTGTTGGAAAAGGGTAAATTGTGGTTTTTGGAGAACATCAGGTAGGTTTAGGGTGTCTTTGGGGTGGATCTATGGTTTTGGGGGATTTTCTTCCAGTTTTGGTGGTGATGCCGTTCTTGTTTGGGGTGTTTTTGACGTTTTTTGGGGTCTCTGTTGGGTTCTGTTGGGTTCTCGTTGGTTATCATGGTGGAAAAGTGTAAATTGTGGTTTTTGGAGAACATCAGGTAGGTTTAGGGTGGTTTTGGGGTGGATCTATGGTTTTGGCGTATTTTCTTCCAGTTTTGGGGGTGATGCCGATATTTTTTGGGTGTTTTTTACGTGTTTTGGTGTCTCCATTAGGTTTTGTTGGGTTCTTGTTTGTCATTATGTTAAATAGGAGTGGATTGTGGTTTTTGGAGAAGATCAGGTAGGTTTAGGGTGGTTTTGGGGTGGATCTATGGTTTTGGGGGATTTTCTTCCAGTTTTGGGGGTGATGCCGTTCTTGTTTGGGGTGTTTTTGACGTGTTTTGGTGTCTCCGTTAGGTTTTTTGGGTTCTTGTTTGTCATTATGTTAAATAGGAGTGGATTGTTGGGTTTTGGAGAAGATCAGGTAGGTTTAGGGTGGTTTGGGGTGGATCTATGGTTTTGGGGATTTTCTTCCAGTTTTGGGGGTGATGCCGTTCTTGTTTGGTGTGTTTTTGACGTTTTTTGGGGTCTCTGTTGGGTTCTGTTGGGTTCTCGTTGGTCATCGTGTTGGAAAAGGGTAAATTGTGGTTTTTGGAGAAGATCAGGTAAGTTTAGGGTGTCTTTGGGGTGGATCTATGGTTTTGGGGGTTTTCTTCCAGTTTTGGGGGTGATGCCGTTCTTGTTTGGGGTGTTTTTGACGTGTTTTGGTGTCTCCGTTAGGTTTTTTGGGGTTCTTGTTTGTCATTATGTTAAATAGGAGTGGATTGTGGGTTTTGGAGAAGATCAGGTAGGTTTAGGGTGGTTTTGGGGTGGATCTATGGTTTTGGGGGATTTTCTTCCAGTTTTGGGGGTGAATGCCGTTCTTGTTTGGGGTGTTTTTGACGTGTTTTGGTGTCTCCGTTAGGTTTTTTGGGGTTCTTGTTTGTCATTATGTTAAATAGGAGTGGATTGTGGGTTTTGGAGAAGATCAGGTAGGTTTAGGGTGGTTTTGGGGTGGATCTATGGTTTTGGGGGATTTTCTTCCAGTTTTGGGGGTGATGCCGTTCTTGTTTGGTGTGTTTTTGACGTTTTTTGGGGTCTCTGTTGGGTTCTGTTGGGTTCTCGTTTGTCATCGTGTTGGAAAAGGGTAAATTGTGGTTTTTGGAGAAGATCAGGTAAGTTTAGGGTGTCTTTGGGGTGGATCTATGGTTTTGGGGGTTTTCTTCCAGTTTGGTGGTGATGCCGATATTTTTTGGGGTGTTTTTTACGTGTTTTGGGGTCTCCATTAGGTTTTGTTAGGTTCTTGTTTGTCATTATGTTAAATAGGAGTGGATTGTGGGTTTTGGAGAACATCAGGTAGTTTTAGGGTGGTTTTGGGGTGGATCTATGGTTTTGGGGGATTTTCTTCCAGTTTTGGTGGTGATGCCGTTCTTGTTTGGGGTGTTTTTGACGTTTTTTGGGGTCTCTGTTGGGTTCTGTTGGGTTCTCGTTGGTCATCGTGTTGGAAAAGGGTAAATTGTGGTTTTTGGAGAACATCAGGTAGGTTTAGGGTGTCTTTGGGGTGGATCTATGGTTTTGGGGATTTTCTTCCAGTTTTGGTGGTGATGCCGTTCTTGTTTGGGGTGTTTTTGACGTTTTTTGGGGTCTCTGTTGGGTTCTGTTGGGTTCTCGTTGGTCATCGTGTTGGAAAAGGGTAAATTGTGGTTTTTGGAGAACATCAGGTAGGTTTAGGGTGTCTTTGGGGTGGATCTATGGTTTTGGCGTATTTTCTTCCAGTTTTGGGGGTGATGCCGATATTTTTTGGGGTGTTTTTTACGTGTTTTGGGGTCTCCATTAGGTTTTGTTGGGTTCTTGTTTGTCATTATGTTAAATAGGAGTGGATTGTGGGTTTTGGAGAACATCAGGTAGTTTTAGGGTGGTTTTGGGGTGGATCTATGGTTTTGTGGATTTTCTTCCAGTTTTGGTGGTGATGCCGTTCTTGTTTGGGGTGGTTTTTGACGTTTTTTGTGGTCTCTGTTTGGTTTTGTTGGGTTCTCGTTGGTCATCGTGTTGTAAAAGTGTAAATTGTGGGTTTTGGAGAACTTCAGGTAGGTTTAGGGGAGTTTTCGTGTGGATTCATGGTATTTGGGGTTTTCTTCTTTTTGGGGGAGTGATCCTCTCCTTTCTTCGGGTGATTTTGAAGTTTTTGGGTTTCCGTTGCGTTTCTTTGAATTCCTAATGTGTTTATGGTGGTTTGGAGTGTGCTTTGGGATTAGGAGAACATCAGGTAGGTTTAGGGTGTCTTTGGGGTGGATCTATGGTATTTGGGGTTTTCTTCTATGTTTTGGCGTGATCCTGTTCTTTTTTGGGGTGTATTTGAAGTGTTTTGGGGTCTCCGTTGGGTTTTGTTTGGTTCTCGTTGGTCATCATGGTGGAAAAGGGTAAATTGTGGTTTTTGGAGAACATCAGGTAGGTTTAGGGTGTCTTTGGGGTGGATCTATGGTTTTGGGGGATTTTCTTCCAGTTTTGGTGGTGATGCCGTTCTTGTTTGGGGTGTTTTTGACGTGTTTTGGGGTCTCCATTAGGTTTTTTGGGGTTCTTGTTTGTCATTATGTTAAATAGGAGTGGATTGTGGTTTTTGGAGAAGATCAGGTAGGTTTAGGGTGGTTTTGGGGTGGATCTATGGTTTTGGGGGATTTTCTTCCAGTTTTGGTGGTGATGCCGTTCTTGTTTGGGGTGTTTTTGACGTTTTTTGGGGTCTCTGTTGGGTTCTGTTGGGTTCTCGTTGGTCATCGTGTTGGAAAAGGGTAAATTGTGGTTTTTGGAGAAGATCAGGTAGGTTTAGGGTGGTTTTGGGGTGGATCTATGGTTTTGGCGTATTTTCTTCCAGTTTTGGGGGTGATGCCGATATTTTTTGGGGTGTTTTTTACGTGTTTTGGTGTCTCCATTAGGTTTTGTTGGGTTCTTGTTTGTCATTATGTTAAATAGGAGTGGATTGTGGTTTTTGGAGAACATCAGGTAGGTTTAGGGTGGTTTTGGGGTGGATCTATGGTTTTGGGGGATTTTCTTCCAGTTTTGGTGGTGATGCCGTTCTTGTTTGGGGTGTTTTTGACGTTTTTTGGGGTCTCTGTTGGGTTCTGTTGGGTTCTCGTTGGTCATCGTATTGGAAAAGGGTAAATTGTGGTTTTTGGAGAAGATCAGGTAGGTTTAGGGTGGTTTTGGGGTGGATCTATGGTTTTGGGGGATTTTCTTCCAGTTTTGGGGGCGATGCCATTCCTATTTGGGGTGTTTTTGACGTTTTTTGGGGTCTCTGTTGGGTTCTGTTGGGTTCTCGTTGGTCATCGTGTTGGAAAAGTGTAAATTGTGGGTTTTGGAGAAGATCAGGTAGGTTTAGGGTGGTTTTGGGGTGGATCTATGGTTTTGGGGGGATTTTCTTCCAGTTTTGGGGGTGATGCCGTTCTTGTTTGGGGTGTTTTTGACGTTTTTTGGGGTCTCTGTTGGGTTCTGTTGGGTTCTCGTTGGTCATCGTGTTGGAAAAGGGTAAATTGTGGTTTTTGGAGAAGATCAGGTAGGTTTAGTGTGGTTTTGGGGTGGATCTATGGTTTTGGGGGATTTTCTTCCAGTTTTGGTGGTGATGCCGTTCTTGTTTGGGGTGTTTTTGACGTTTTTTGGGGTCTCTGTTGGTTCTGTTGGGTTCTCGTTGGTCATCGTGTTGGAAAAAGGGTAAATTGTGGTTTTTGGAGAACATCAGGTAGGTTTAGGGTGTCTTTGGGGTGGATCTATGGTTTTGGGGGATTTTCTTCCAGTTTTGGTGGTGATGCCGTTCTTGTTTGGGGTGTTTTTGACGTTTTTTGGTGTCTCCATTAGGTTTTGTTGGGTTCTTGTTTGTCATTATGTTAAATAGGTGTGGATTGTGGGTTTTGGAGAAGATCAGGTAGGTTTAGGGTGGTTTTGGGGTGGATCTATGGTTTTGGGGGATTTTCTTCCAGTTTTGGGGTGATGCCGTTCTTGTTTGGGGTGTTTTTGACGTTTTTGGGGTCTCTGTTGGGTTCTGTTGGGTTCTCGTTGGTCATCGTGTTGGAAAAGGGTAAATTGTGGTTTTTGGAGAACATCAGGTAGGTTTAGGGTGTCTTTGGGGTGGATCTATGGTTTTGGGGATTTTCTTCCAGTTTTGGTGGTGATGCCGTTCTTGTTTGGGGTGTTTTTGACGTTTTTTGGGGTCTCTGTTGGGTTCTGTTGGGTTCTCGTTGGTTATCATGGTGGAAAAGTGTAAATTGTGGGTTTGGAGAACATCAGGTAGGTTTAGGGTGGTTTTGGGGTGGATCTATGGTTTTGGGGATTTTCTTCCAGTTTTGGGGGTGATGCCATTCCTGTTTGGGGTGTTTTTGACGTTTTTTGGGGTCTCTGTTGGGTTCTGTTGGGTTCTCGTTGGTCATCGTGTTGGAAAAGGGTAAATTGTGGGTTTTGGAGAACATCAGGTAGGTTTTAGGGTGGTTTTGGGGTGGATCTATGGTTTTGGGGGATTTTCTTCCAGTTTTGGGGGTGATGCCGTTCTTGTTTGGGGTGTTTTTGACGTTTTTTGGGTCTCTGTTGGGTTCTGTTGGGTTCTCGTTGGTCATCGTGTTGGAAAAGGGTAAATTGTGGTTTTTGGAGAACATCAGGTAGGTTTAGGGTGGTTTTGGGGTGGATCTATGGTTTTGGGGGATTTTCTTCCAGTTTTGGGGGTGATGCCGTTCTTGTTTGGGGTGTTTTTGACGTTTTTTGGGGTCTCTGTTGGGTTCTGTTGGGTTCTCGTTGGTCATCGTGTTGGAAAAGAGTAAATTGCGGGTTTTGGAGAACATTAGGTAGGTTTAGGGTGGTTTTGGGGTGGATCTATGGTTTTGGGCGTATTTTCTTCCAGTTTTGGGGGTGATGCCGATATTTTTTGGGGTGTTTTTTACGTGTTTTGGGGTCTCCATTAGGTTTTGTTGGGTTCTTGTTTGTCATTATGTTAAATAGGAGTGGATTGTGGTTTTTGGAGAAGATCAGGTAGGTTTAGGGTGGTTTTGGGGTGGATCTATGTTTTTGGGGATTTTCTTCCAGTTTTGGTGGTGATCCTTTTCTTGTTTGGGGTGTTTTTGACGTGTTTTTGTGTCTCCATGAGGTTTTGTTGGGTTCTTGTTTGTCGTTATGTTAAATAGGTGTGGATTGTGGGTTTTGGAGAAGATCAGGTAGGTTTAGGGTGGTTTTGGGGTGGATCTATGGTTTTGGGGGATTTTCTTCCAGTTTTGGGGGTGATGCCGTTCCGTTCTTGTTTGGGGTGTTTTTGACGTTTTTTGGGGTCTCTGTTGGGTTCTGTTGGGTTCTCGTTGGTCATCGTGTTGGAAAAGGGTAAATTGTGGTTTTTGAGAACATCAGGTAGGTTTAGGGTGTCTTTGGGGTGGATCTATGGTTTTGGGGGATTTTCTTCCAGTTTTGGTGGTGATGCCGTTCTTGTTTGGGGTGTTTTTGACGTTTTTTGGGGTCTCTGTTGGGTTCTGTTGGGTTCTCGTTGGTTATCATGGTGGAAAAGTGTAAATTGTGGGTTTTGGAGAACATCAGGTAGGTTTAGGGTGGTTTTGGGGTGGATCTATGGTTTTGGGGGATTTTCTTCCAGTTTTGGTGGTGATGCCGATATTTTTTGGGGTGTTTTTTACGTGTTTTGGAGTCTCCATTAGGTTTTGTTGGGTTCTTGTTTGTCATTATGTTAAATAGGTGTGGATTGTGGTTTTTGGAGAACATCAGGTAGGTTTAGGGTGGTTTTGGGGTGGATCTATGGTTTTGGGGGATTTTCTTCCAGTTTTGGGGGTGATGCCGTTCTTGTTTGGGGTGTTTTTGACGTTTTTTGGGGTCTCTGTTGGGTTCTGTTGGGTTCTCGTTGGTCATCGTGTTGGAAAAGGGTAAATTGTGGTTTTTGGAGAAGATCAGGTAGGTTTAGTATGGTTTTGGGGTGGATCTATGGTTTTGGCGGATTTTCTTCCAGTTTTGGGGGTGATGCCGTTCTTGTTTGGGGTGTTTTTGACGTTTTTTGGGGTCTCTGTTGGGTTCTGTTGGGTTCTCGTTGGTCATCGTGTTGGAAAAGGGTAAATTGTGGTTTTTGGAGAAGATCAGGTAGTTTTAGGGTGGTTTTGGGGTGGATCTATGGTTTTGGGGTTTTCTTTTATTTTTTGGCGTGATCCTGTTCTTTTTTGGGGTGTATTTGAAGTGTTTTGGGGTCTCCGTTGGGTTTTGTTTGGTTCTCGTTGGTCATCATGGTGGAAAAGGGTAAATTGTGGGTTTTGGAGAACATCAGGTAGGTTTAGGGTGGTTTTGGGGTGGATCTATGGTTTTGGCGTATTTTCTTCCAGTTTTGGTGGTGATCCTTTTCTTGTTTGGGGTGTTTTTGACGTGTTTTGGTGTGTCCATTAGGTTTTGTTGGGTTCTTGTTTGTCATTATGTTAAATAGGTGTGGATTGTGGTTTTTGGAGAACATCAGGTAGGTTTAGGGTGTCTTTGGGGTGGATCTATGGTTTTGGGGGATTTTCTTCCAGTTTTGGGGGTGATGCCGTTCTTGTTTGGGGTGTTTTTGAAGTGTTTTGGGGTCTCCGTTGGGTTTTGTTTGGTTCTCGTTGGTTATCATGGTGGAAAAGGGTAAATTGTGGGTTTTGGAGAACATCAGGTAGTTTTAGGTTGGTTTTGGGGTGGATCTATGGTTTTGGGGGGATTTTCTTCCAGTTTTGGGGGTGATGCCGATATTTTTGGGGTGTTTTTTACGTGTTTTGGTGTCTCCATTAGGTTTTGTTGGGTTCTTGTTTGTCATTATGTTAAATAGGAGTGGATTGTGGGTTTTGGAGAAGATCAGGTAGTTTTAGGGTGGTTTTGGGGTGGATCTATGGTTTTGGGGATTTTCTTCCAGTTTTGGTGGTGATGCCGTTCTTGTTTGGGGTGTTTTTGACGTTTTTTGGGGTCTCTGTTGGGTTCTGTTGGGTTCTCGTTGGTCATCGTGTTGGAAAAGGGTAAATTGTGGTTTTTGGAGAAGATCAGGTAGGTTTAGGGTGGTTTTGGGGTGGATCTATGGTTTTGGCGTATTTTCTTCCAGTTTTGGGGGTGATGCCGATATTTTTTGGGGTGTTTTTTACGTGTTTTGGTGTCTCCATTAGGTTTTGTTGGGTTCTTGTTTGTCATTTATGTTAAATAGGAGTGGATTGTGGTTTTTGGAGAACATCAGGTAGGTTTAGGGTGGTTTGGGGTGGATCTATGGTTTTGGGGGATTTTCTTCCAGTTTTGGTGGTGATGCCGTTCTTGTTTGGGGTGTTTTTGACGTTTTTTTGGGGTCTCTGTTGGGTTCTGTTGGGTTCTCGTTGGTCATCGTATTGGAAAAGGGTAAATTGTGGGTTTTGGAGAAGATCAGGTAGGTTTAGGGTGGTTTTGGGGTGGATCTATGGTTTTGGGGGATTTTCTTCCAGTTTTGGGGGCGATGCCATTCCTATTTGGGGTGTTTTTGACGTTTTTTGGGGTCTCTGTTGGGTTCTGTTGGGTTCTCGTTGGTCATCGTGTTGGAAAAGTGTAAATTGTGGGTTTTGGAGAAGATCAGGTAGGTTTAGGGTGGTTTTGGGGTGGATCTATGGTTTTGGGGGATTTTCTTCCAGTTTTGGTGGTGATGCCGTTCTTGTTTGGGGTGTTTTTGACGTTTTTTGGTGTCTCCATTAGGTTTTGTTGGGTTCTTGTTTGTCATTATGTTAAATAGGTGTGGATTGTGGGTTTTGGAGAAGATCAGGTAGGTTTAGGGTGGTTTTGGGTGGATCTATGGTTTTGGGGGATTTTCTTCCAGTTTTGGGGGTGATGCCGTTCTTGTTTGGGGTGTTTTTGACGTTTTTTGGGGTCTCTGTTGGGGTTCTGTTGGGTTCTCGTTGGTCATCGTGTTGGAAAAGGGTAAATTGTGGTTTTTGGAGAACATCAGGTAGGTTTAGGGTGTCTTTGGGGTGGATCTATGGTTTTGGGGGATTTTCTTCCAGTTTTGGTGGTGATGCCGTTCTTGTTTGGGGTGTTTTTGACGTTTTTTGGGGTCTCTGTTGGGTTCTGTTGGGTTCTCGTTGGTTATCATGGTGGAAAAGTGTAAATTGTGGGTTTTGGAGAACATCAGGTAGGTTTAGGGTGGTTTTGGGGTGGATCTATGGTTTTGGGGGATTTTCTTCCAGTTTTGGGGGTGATGCCATTCTTGTTTGGGGTGTTTTTGACGTTTTTTGGGGTCTCTGTTGGGTTCTGTTGGGTTCTCGTTGGTCATCGTGTTGGAAAAGGGTAAATTGTGGGTTTTGGAGAACATCAGGTAGGTTTAGGGTGGTTTTGGGGTGGATCTATGGTTTTGGGGGATTTTCTTCCAGTTTTGGGGGTGATGCCGTTCTTGTTTGGGGTGTTTTTGACGTTTTTTTGGGTCTCTGTTGGGTTCTGTTGGGTTCTCGTTGGTCATCGTGTTGGAAAAGGGTAAATTGTGGTTTTTGGAGAACATCAGGTAGGTTTAGGGTGGTTTTGGGTGGATCTATGGTTTTGGGGGATTTTCTTCCAGTTTTGGGGGTGATGCCGTTCTTGTTTGGGGTGTTTTTGACGTTTTTTGGGGTCTCTGTTGGGTTCTGTTGGGTTCTCGTTGGTCATCGTGTTGGAAAAGAGTAAATTGCGGGTTTTGGAGAACATTAGGTAGGTTTAGGGTGGTTTTGGGGTGGATCTATGGTTTTGGCGTATTTTCTTCCAGTTTTGGGGGTGATGCCGATATTTTTTGGGGTGTTTTTTACGTGTTTTGGGGTCTCCATTAGGTTTTGTTGGGTTCTTGTTTGTCATTATGTTAAATAGGAGTGGATTGTGGTTTTTGGAGAAGATCAGGTAGGTTTAGGGTGGTTTTGGGGTGGATCTATGTTTTTGGGGGATTTTCTTCCAGTTTTGGTGGTGATCCTTTTCTTGTTTGGGGTGTTTTTGACGTGTTTTTGTGTCTCCATGAGGTTTGTTGGGTTCTTGTTTGTCGTTATGTTAAATAGGTGTGGATTGTGGGTTTTGGAGAAGATCAGGTAGGTTTAGGGTGGTTTTGGGGTGGATCTATGGTTTTGGGGGATTTTCTTCCAGTTTTGGGGGTGATGCCGTTCCGTTCTTGTTTGGGTGTTTTTGACGTTTTTTGGGGTCTCTGTTGGGTTCTGTTGGGTTCTCGTTGGTCATCGTGTTGGAAAAGGGTAAATTGTGGTTTTTGGAGAACATCAGGTAGGTTTAGGGTGTCTTTGGGGTGGATCTATGGTTTTGGGGATTTTCTTCCAGTTTTGGTGGTGATGCCGTTCTTGTTTGGGGTGTTTTTGACGTTTTTTGGGGTCTCTGTTGGGTTCTGTTGGGTTCTCGTTGGTTATCATGGTGGAAAAGTGTAAATTGTGGGTTTTGGAGAACATCAGGTAGGTTTAGGGTGGTTTTGGGGTGGATCTATGGTTTTGGGGATTTTCTTCCAGTTTTGGTGGTGATGCCGATATTTTTTGGGGTGTTTTTTACGTGTTTTGGAGTCTCCATTAGGTTTTGTTGGGTTCTTGTTTGTCATTATGTTAAATAGGTGTGGATTGTGGTTTTTGGAGAACATCAGGTAGGTTTAGGGTGGTTTTGGGGTGGATCTATGGTTTTGGGGGATTTTCTTCCAGTTTTGGGGGTGATGCCGTTCTTGTTTGGGGTGTTTTTGACGTTTTTTGGGTCTCTGTTGGGTTCTGTTGGGTTCTCGTTGGTCATCGTGTTGGAAAAGGGTAAATTGTGGTTTTTGGAGAAGATCAGGTAGGTTTAGTATGGTTTTGGGGTGGATCTATGGTTTTGGCGGATTTTCTTCCAGTTTTGGGGGTGATGCCGTTCTTGTTTGGGGTGTTTTTGACGTTTTTTGGGGTCTCTGTTGGATTCTGTTGGGTTCTCGTTGGTCATCGTGTTGGAAAAGGGGTAAATTGTGGTTTTTGGAGAAGATCAGGTAGTTTTAGGGTGGTTTTGGGGTGGATCTATGGTTTTGGGGTTTTCTTCTATTTTTTGGCGTGATCCTGTTCTTTTTTGGGGTGTATTTGAAGTGTTTTGGGGTCTCCGTTGGGTTTTGTTTGGTTCTCGTTGGTCATCATGGTGGAAAAGGGTAAATTGTGGGTTTTGGAGAACATCAGGTAGGTTTAGGGTGGTTTTGGGGTGGATCTATGGTTTTGGCGTATTTTCTTCCAGTTTTGGTGGTGATCCTTTTCTTGTTTGGGGTGTTTTTGACGTGTTTTGGTGTGTCCATTAGGTTTTGTTGGGTTCTTGTTTGTCATTATGTTAAATAGGTGTGGATTGTGGTTTTTGGAGAACATCAGGTAGGTTTAGGGTGTCTTTGGGGTGGATCTATGGTTTTGGGGGATTTTCTTCCAGTTTTGGGGGTGATGCCGTTCTTGTTTGGGGTGTTTTTGAAGTGTTTTGGGGTCTCCGTTGGGTTTTGTTTGGTTCTCGTTGGTTATCATGGTGGAAAAGGGTAAATTGTGGGTTTTGGAGAACATCAGGTAGTTTTAGGTTGGTTTTGGGGTGGATCTATGGTTTTGGGGGATTTTCTTCCAGTTTTGGGGGTGATGCCGATATTTTTTGGGGTGTTTTTTACGTGTTTTGGTGTCTCCATTAGGTTTTGTTGGGTTCTTGTTTGTCATTATGTTAAATAGGAGTGGATTGTGGGTTTTGGAGAAGATCAGGTAGTTTTAGGGTGGTTTTGGGGTGGATCTATGGTTTTGGGGGATTTTCTTCCAGTTTTGGTGGTGATGCCGTTCTTGTTTGGGGTGTTTTTGACATTTTTTGGGGTCTCTGTTGGGTTCTGTTGGGTTCTCGTTGGTCATCGTGTTGGAAAAGGGTAAATTGTGGTTTTTGGAGAAGATCAGGTAGGTTTAGGGTGTCTTTGGGGTGGATCTATGGTTTTGGGGGTTTTCTTCCAGTTTTGGGGGTGATGCCATTCTTGTTTGTGGTATTTTTTAAGGTTTTTGTGGTCTCTGTTTGGTTTTGTTGGGTTCTCGTTGGTCATCGTGTTGTAAAAGTGTAAATTGTGGGTTTTGGAGAACTTCAGGTAGGTTTAGGGGGAGTTTTCGTGTGGATTCATGGTATTTGGGGTTTTCTTCTTTTTGGGGGAGTGATCCTCTCCTTTCTTCGGGTGATTTTGAAGTGTTTTGGGGTTTCCGTTGCGTTTCGTTGAATTCCTAATGTGTTTTATGGTGGTTTGGAGTGTGCTTTGGGATTAGGAGAACATCAGGTAGGTTTAGGGTGTCTTTGGGGTGGATCTATGGTATTTGGGGTTTTCTTCTAATTTTTGGCGTGATCCTGTTCCTTTTTGGGGTGTATTTGAAGTGTTTTGGGGTCTCCGTTGGGTTTTGTTTGGTTCTCGTTGGTGATCATGGTGGAAAATGGTAAATTGTGGTTTTTGGAGAACATCAGGTAGGTTTAGGGTGGTTTTGGGGTGGATCTATGGTTTTGGTGTATTTTCTTCCAGTTTTGGTGGTGATCCTTTTCTTGTTTGGGGTGTTTTTGACGTTTTTTGGTGTCTCCATTAGGTTTTGTTGGGTTCTTGTTTGTCATTATGTTAAATAGGTGTGGATTGTGGTTTTTGGAGAAGATCAGGTAGGTTTAGGGTGTCTTTGGGGTGGATCTATGGTTTTGGGGGATTTTCTTCCAGTTTTGGTGGTGATGCCGTTCTTGTTTGGGGTGTTTTTGACGTTTTTTGGGGTCTCTGTTGGGTTCTGTTGTGTTCTCGATGGTCATCGTGTTGGAAAAGGGTAAATTGTGGTTTTTGGAGAAGATCAGGTAGGTTTAGGGTGTCTTTGGGGTGGATCTATGGTATTTGGGGTTTTCTTCTATTTTTTGGCGTGATCCTGTTCTTTTTTGGGGTGTATTTGAAGTGTTTTGGGGTCTCCGTTGGGTTTTGTTTGGTTCTCGTTGGTCATCATGGTGGAAAAGGGTAAATTGTGGGTTTTGGAGAACATCAGGTAGGTTTAGGGTGGTTTTGGGGTGGATCTATGGTTTTGGCGTATTTTCTTCCAGTTTTGGTGGTGATCCTTTTCTTGTTTGGGGTGTTTTTGACGTGTTTTGGTGTGTCCATTAGGTTTTGTTGGGTTCTTGTTTGTCATTATGTTAAATAGGTGTGGATTGTGGTTTTTGGAGAAGATCAGGTAGGTTTAGGGTGTCTTTGGGGTGGATCTATGGTTTTGGGGGATTTTCTTCCAGTTTTGGGGGTGATGCCGTTCTTGTTTGGGGTGTTTTTGACGTTTTTTGGGGTCTCCGTTGGGTTTTGTTGGGTTCTCGTTGGTTATCATGGTGGAAAAGGGTAAATTGTGGGTTTTGGAGAACATCAGGTAGTTTTAGGGTGGTTTTGGGGTGGATCTATGGTTTTGGTGGATTTTCTTCCAGTTTTGGTGGTGATGCCGTTCTTGTTTGGGGTGTTTTTGACGTTTTTTGGGGTCTCTGTTGGGTTCTGTTGGGTTCTCGTTGGTCATCGTGTTGGAAAAGGGTAAATTGTGGTTTTTGGAGAACATCAGGTAGGTTTAGGGTGTCTTTGGGGTGGATCTATGGTTTTGGGGGATTTTCTTCCAGATTTGGGGGTGATGCCGTTCTTGTTTGGGGTGTTTTTGACGTTTTTTGGGGTCTCTGTTGGGTTCTGTTGGGTTCTCGTTGGTCATCGTGTTGGAAAAGGGTAAATTGTGGTTTTTGGAGAACATCAGGTAGGTTTAGGGTGTCTTTGGGGTGGATCTATGGTTTTGGGGGATTTTCTTCCAGTTTTGGGGGTGATGCCGTTCTTGTTTGGGGTGTTTTTGACGTTTTTTGGGGTCTCCATTAGGTTTTGTTGGGTTCTTGTTTGTCATTATGTTAAATAGGTGTGGATTGTGGGTTTTGGAGAACATCAGGTAGGTTTAGGGTGTCTTTGGGGTGGATCTATGGTTTTGGGGGATTTTCTTCCAGTTTTGGTGGTGATGCCATTCTTGTTTGTGGTGTTTTTGACGTTTTTTGGGGTCTCTGTTGGGTTCTGTTGGGTTCTCGTTGGTTATCATGGTGGAAAAGGGTAAATTGTGGGTTTTGGAGAACATCAGGTAGGTTTAGGGTGGTTTTGGGGTGGATCTATGGTTTTGGCGTATTTTCTTCCAGTTTTGGTGGTGATCCTTTTCTTGTTTGGGGTGTTTTTGACGTGTTTTGGTGTCTCCATTAGGTTTTGTTGGGTTCTTGTTTGTCATTATGTTAAATAGGTGTGGATTGTGGGTTTTGGAGAACATCAGGTAGGTTTAGGGTGGTTTTGGGGTGGATCTATGGTTTTGGGGGATTTTCTTCCAGTTTTGGGGGTGATGCCGTTCTTGTTTAGGTGTTTTTGACGTTTTTTGGGGTCTCTGTTGGGTTCTGTTGGGTTCTCGTTGGTCATCGTGTTGGAAAAGGGTAAATTATGGTTTTTGGAGAACATCAGGTAGGTTTAGGGTGTCTTTGGGGTGGATCTATGGTTTTGGCGGATTTTCTTCCAGTTTTGGGGGTGATGCCGTTCTTGTTTGGGGTGTTTTTGACGTTTTATGGGGTCTCCGTTGGGTTTTGTTGGGTTCTCGTTGGTTATCATGGTGGAAAAGGGTACATTGTGGGTTTTGGAGAACATCAGGTAGGTTTAGGGTGGTTTTGGGGTGGATCTATGGTTTTGGGGGATTTTCTTCCAGTTTTGGTGGTGATGCCGTTCTTGTTTGGGGTGTTTTTGACGTTTTTTGGGGTCTCTGTTGGGTTCTGTTGGGTTCTCGTTGGTCATCGTGTTGGAAAAGAGTAAATTGTGGTTTTTGGAGAACATCAGGTAGGTTTAGGGTGTCTTTGGGGTGGATCTATGGTTTTGGGGGTTTTCTTCCAGTTTTGGGGGTGATGCCATTCTTGTTTGGGGTATTTTTTAAGGTTTTTGTGGTCTCTGTTTGGTTTTGTTGGGTTCTCGTTGGTCATCGTGTTGTAAAAGTGTAAATTGTGGGTTTTGGAGAACTTCAGGTAGGTTTAGGGGGAGTTTTCGCGTGGATTCATGGTATTTGGGGTTTTCTTCTTTTTTGGGGAGTGATCCTCTCCTTTCTTCGGGTGATTTTGAAGTGTTTTGGGGTTTCCGTTGCGTTTCATTGAATTCCTAATGTGTTTTATGGTGGTTTGGAGTGTGCTTTGGGATTAGGAGAACATCAGGTAGGTTTAGGGTGTCTTTGGGGTGGATCTATGGTATTTGGGATTTTCTTCTATTTTTTGGCGTGATCTTGTTCTTTTTTGGGGTGTATTTGAAGTGTTTTGGGGTTTCCGTTGGGTTTTGTTTGGTTCTCGTTGGTCATCATGGTGGAAAAGGGTAAATTGTGGGTTTTGGAGAAGATCAGGTAGGTTTAGGGTGGTTTTGGGGTGGATCTATGGTTTTGGCGTATTTTCTTCCAGTTTTGGGGGTGATGCCGATATTTTTTGGGGTGTTTTTGACGTTTTTTGGGGTCTCTGTTGGGTTCTGTTGGGTTCTCGTTGGTCATCGTGTTGGAAAAGGGTAAATTGTGGTTTTTGGAGAAGATCAGGTAGGTTTAGGGTGGTTTTGGGGTGGATCTATGGTTTTGGCGTATTTTCTTCCAGTTTTGGGGGTGATGCCGATATTTTTTGGGGTGTTTTTTACGTGTTTTGGGGTCTCCATTAGGTTTTGTTGGGTTCTTGTTTGTCATTATGTTAAATAGGAGTGGATTGTGGGTTTTGGAGAACATCAGGTAGTTTTAGAGTGGTTTTGGGGTGGATCTATGGTTTTGGTGGATTTTCTTCCAGTTTTGGTGGTGATGCCGTTCTTGTTTGGGGTGTTTTTGACGTTTTTTGGGGTCTCTGTTGGGTTCTGTTGGGTTCTCGTTGGTCATCGTGTTGGAAAAGGGTAAATTGTGGTTTTTGGAGAACATCAGGTAGGTTTAGGGTGTCTTTGGGGTGGATCTATGGTTTTGGGGGATTTTCTTCCAGATTTGGGGGTGATGCCGTTCTTGTTTGGGGTGTTTTTGACGTTTTTTGGGGTCTCTGTTGGGTTCTGTTGGGTTCTCGTTGGTCATCGTGTTGGAAAAGGGTAAATTGTGGTTTTTGGAGAACATCAGGTAGGTTTAGGGTGTCTTTGGGGTGGATCTATGGTTTTGGGGGATTTTCTTCCAGTTTTGGGGGTGATGCCGTTCTTGTTTGGGGTGTTTTTGACGTTTTTTGGGGTCTCCATTAGGTTTTGTTGGGTTCTTGTTTGTCATTATGTTAAATAGGTGTGGATTGTGGTTTTTGGAGAACATCAGGTAGGTTTAGGGTGGTTTTGGGGTGGATCTATGGTTTTGGGGGATTTTCTTCCAGTTTTGGTGGTGATGCCATTCTTGTTTGTGGTGTTTTTGACGTTTTTTGGGGTCTCTGTTGGGTTCTGTTGGGTTCTCGTTGGTTATCATGGTGGAAAATGGTAAATTGTGGGTTTTGGATAACATCAGGTAGGTTTAGGGTGGTTTTGGGGTGGATCTATGGTTTTGGCGTATTTTCTTCCAGTTTTGGTGGTGATCCTTTTCTTGTTTGGGGTGTTTTTGACGTGTTTTGGTGTCTCCATTAGGTTTTGTTGGGTTCTTGTTTGTCATTATGTTAAATAGGTGTGGATTGTGGGTTTTGGAGAACATCAGGTAGGTTTAGGGTGGTTTTGGGGTGGATCTATGGTTTTGGGGGATTTTCTTCCAGTTTTGGGGGTGATGCCGTTCTTGTTTAGGTGTTTTTGACGTTTTTTGGGGTCTCTGTTGGGTTCTGTTGGGTTCTCGTTGGTCATCGTGTTGGAAAAGGGTAAATTGTGGTTTTTGGAGAACATCAGGTAGGTTTAGGGTGTTTTTGGGGTGGATCTATGGTTTTGGCGGATTTTCTTCCAGTTTTGGGGGTGATGCCGTTCTTGTTTGGGGTGTTTTTGACGTTTTATGGGGTCTCCGTTGGGTTTTGTTGGGTTCTCGTTGGTTATCATGGTGGAAAAGGGTACATTGTGGGTTTTGGAGAACATCAGGTAGGTTTAGGGTGGTTTTGGGGTGGATCTATGGTTTTGGGGGATTTTCTTCCAGTTTTGGTGGTGATGCCGTTCTTGTTTGGGGTGTTTTTGACGTTTTTTGGGGTCTCTGTTGGGTTCTGTTGGGTTCTCGTTGGTCATCGTGTTGGAAAAGAGTAAATTGTGGTTTTTGGAGAACATCAGGTAGGTTTAGGGTGTCTTTGGGGTGGATCTATGGTTTTGGGGGTTTTCTTCCAGTTTTGGGGGTGATGCCATTCTTGTTTGTGGTATTTTTTAAGGTTTTTGTGGTCTCTGTTTGGTTTTGTTGGGTTCTCGTTGGTCATCGTGTTGTAAAAGTGTAAATTGTGGGTTTTGGAGAACTTCAGGTAGGTTTAGGGGGAGTTTTCGCGTGGATTCATGGTATTTGGGGTTTTCTTCTTTTTTGGGGAGTGATCCTCTCCTTTCTTCGGGTGATTTTGAAGTGTTTTGGGGTTTCCGTTGCATTTCATTGAATTCCTAATGTGTTTTATGGTGGTTTGGAGTGTGCTTTGGGATTAGGAGAACATCAGGTAGGTTTAGGGTGTCTTTGGGGTGGATCTATGGTATTTGGGATTTTCTTCTATTTTTTGGCGTGATCTTGTTCTTTTTTGGGGTGTATTTGAAGTGTTTTGGGGTTTCCGTTGGGTTTTGTTTGGTTCTCGTTGGTCATCATGGTGGAAAATGGTAAATTGTGGGTTTTGGAGAACATCAGGTAGTTTTAGGGTGGTTTTGGGGTGGATCTATGGTTTTGGCGTATTTTCTTCCAGTTTTGGTGGTGATGCCGTTCTTGTTTGGGGTGTTTTTGACGTTTTTTGGGGTCTCTGTTGGGTTCTGTTGGGTTCTCGTTGGTCATCGTGTTGGAAAAGGGGTAAATTGTGGTTTTTGGAGAACATCAGGTAGGTTTAGGGTGGTTTTGGGGTGGATCTATGGTTTTGGGGGATTTTCTTCCAGTTTTGGGGGTGATGCCGTTCTTGTTTGGGGTGTTTTTGACGTTTTTTGGGGTCTCCGTTGGGTTTTGTTGGGTTCTCGTTGGTTATCATGGTGGAAAAGGGTAAATTGTGGGTTTTGGAGAACATCAGGTAGGTTTAGGGTGGTTTTGGGGTGGATCTATGGTTTTGGGGGATTTTCTTCCAGTTTTGGTGGTGATCCTTTTCTTGTTTGGGGTGTTTTTGACGTGTTTTGGGGTCTCCATTAGGTTTTGTTGGGTTCTTGTTTGTCATTATGTTAAATAGGAGTGGATTGTGGGTTTTGGAGAACATCAGGTAGTTTTAGGGTGGTTTTGGGGTGGATCTATGGTTTTGGGGGATTTTCTTCCAGTTTTGGTGGTGATGCCGTTCTTGTTTGGGGTGTTTTTGACGTTTTTTGGGGTCTCTGTTGGGTTCTGTTGGGTTCTCGTTGGTCATCGTGTTGGAAAAGGGTAAATTGTGGGTTTTGGAGAACATCAGGTAGGTTTAGGGTGGTTTTGGGGTGGATCTATGGTTTTGGGGGATTTTCTTCCAGTTTTGGTGGTGATGCCGATATTTTTTGGGGTGTTTTTGACGTGTTTTGGGGTCTCTGTTGGGTTCTGTTGGGTTCTCGTTGGTCATCGTGTTGGAAAAGGGTAAATTGTGGTTTTTGGAGAACATCAGGTAGGTTTAGGGTGTCTTTGGGGTGGATCTATGGTTTTGGGGGTTTTCTTCCAGTTTTGGGGGTGATGCCATTCTTGTTTGGGGTATTTTTTCAGGTTTTTGTGGTCCCTGTTTGGTTTTGTTGGGTTCTCGTTGGTCATCGTGTTGTAAAAGTGTAAATTGTGGGTTTTGGAGAACTTCAGGTAGGTTTAGGGGGAGTTTTCGTGTGGATTCATGGTATTTGGGGTTTTCTTCTTTTTGGGGGAGTGATCCTCTCCTTTCTTCGGGTGATTTTGAAGTGTTTTGGGGTTTCCGTTGCGTTTCTTTGAATTCCTAATGTGTTTTATGGTGGTTTGGAGTGTGCTTTGGGATTAGGAGAACATCAGGTAGGTTTAGGGTGTCTTTGGGGTGGATCTATGGTATTTGTGGTTTTCTTCTATTTTTTGGCGTGATCCTGTTCTTTTTTGGGGTGTATTTGAAGTGTTTTGGGGTCTCCGTTGGGTTTTGTTTGGTTCTCGTTGGTCATCATGGTGGAAAAGGGTAAATTGTGGGTTTTGGAGAACATCAGGTAGTTTTAGGGTGGTTTTGGGGTGGATCTATGGTTTTGGCGTATTTTCTTCCAGTTTTGGGGGTGATGCCGTTCTTGTTTGGGGTGTTTTTGACGTTTTTTGGGGTCTCTGTTGGGTTCTGTTGGGTTCTCGTTGGTCATCGTGTTGGAAAAGAGTAAATTGTGGTTTTTGGAGAACATCAGGTAGGTTTAGGGTTGTTTTGGGGTGGATCTATGGTTTTGGGGGTTTTCTTCCAGTTTTGGTGGTGATGCCATTCTTGTTTGGGGTATTTTTTAAGGTTTTTGTGGTCTCTGTTTGGTTTTGTTGGGTTCTCGTTGGTCATCGTGTTGTAAAAGTGTAAATTGTGGGTTTTGGAGAACTTCAGGTAGGTTTAGGGGGAGTTTTCGCGTGGATTCATGGTATTTGGGGTTTTCTTCTTTTTTGGGGAGTGATCCTCTCCTTTCTTCGGGTGATTTTGAAGTGTTTTGGGGTTTCCGTTGCGTTTCGTTGAATTCCTAATGTGTTTTATGGTGGTTTGGAGTGTGCTTTGGGATTAGGAGAACATCAGGTAGGTTTAGGGTGTCTTTGGGGTGGATCTATGGTATTTGGGGTTTTCTTCTATTTTTTGGCGTGATCTTGTTCTTTTTTGGGGTGTATTTGAAGTGTTTTGGGGTCTCCGTTGGGTTTTGTTTGGTTCTCGTTGGTCATCATGGTGGAAAAGGGTAAATTGTGGGTTTTGGAGAACATCAGGTAGTTTTAGGGTGGTTTTGGGGTGGATCTATGGTTTTGGCGTATTTTCTTCCAGTTTTGGTGGTGATGCCGTTCTTGTTTGGGGTGTTTTTGACGTTTTTTGGGGTCTCTGTTGGGTTCTGTTGGGTTCTCGTTGGTCATCGTGTTGGAAAAGGGTAAATTGTGGTTTTTGGAGAAGATCAGGTAGGTTTAGGGTGGTTTTGGGGTGGATCTATGGTTTTGGGGGATTTTCTTCCAGTTTTGGGGGTGATGCCGTTCTTGTTTGGGGTGTTTTTGACGTTTTTTGGGGTCTCCGTTGGGTTTTGTTGGGTTCTCGTTGGTTATCATGGTGGAAAAGGGTAAATTGTGGGTTTTGGAGAAGATCAGGTAGGTTTAGGGTGGTTTTGGGGTGGATCTATGGTTTTGGTGTATTTTCTTCCAGTTTTGGTGGTGATCCTTTTCTTGTTTGGGGTGTTTTTGACGTGTTTTGGTGTCTCCATTAGGTTTTTTGGGGTTCTTGTTTGTCATTATGTTAAATAGGTGTGGATTGTGGTTTTTGGAGAACATCAGGTAGGTTTAGGGTGTCTTTGGGGTGGATCTATGGTTTTGGGGGATTTTCTTCCAGTTTTGGGGGTGATGCCGTTCTTGTTTGGGGTGTTTTTGACGTTTTTTGGGGTCTCTGTTGGGTTCTGTTGGGTTCTCGTTGGTCATCGTGTTGGAAAAGGGTAAATTGTGGTTTTTGGAGAACATCAGGTAGGTTTAGGGTGGTTTTGGGGTGGATCTATGGTTTTGGCGTATTTTCTTCCAGTTTTGGGGGTGATGCCGATATTTTTTGGGGTGTTTTTTACGTGTTTTGGGGTCTCCATTAGGTTTTGTTGGGTTCTTGTTTGTCATTATGTTAAATAGGAGTGGATTGTGGGTTTTGGAGAACATCAGGTAGGTTTAGGGTGGTTTTGGGGTGGATCTATGGTTTTGGGGGATTTTCTTCCAGTTTTGGGGGTGATGCCGTTCTTGTTTGGGGTGTTTTTGACGTTTTTTGGGGTCTCTGTTGGGTTCTGTTGGGTTCTCGTTGGTCATCGTGTTGGAAAAGGGTAAATTGTGGTTTTTGGAGAACATCAGGTAGGTTTAGGGTGTCTTTGGGGTGGATCTATGGTTTTGGGGGATTTTCTTCCAGTTTTGGGGGTGATGCCGTTCTTGTTTGGGGTGTTTTTGACGTGTTTTGGGGTCTCCATTAGGTTTTGTTGGGTTCTTGTTTGTCATTATGTTAAATAGGTGTGGATTGTGGGTTTTGGAGAACATCAGGTAGGTTTAGGGTGGTTTTGGTGTGGATCTATGGTTTTGGGGGATTTTCTTCCAGTTTTGGTGGTGATGCCATTCTTGTTTGGGGTATTTTTTAAGGTTTTTGTGGTCTCTGTTTGGTTTTGTTGGGTTCTCGTTGGTCATCGTGTTGTAAAAGTGTAAATTGTGGGTTTTGGAGAACTTCAGGTAGGTTTAGGGGGAGTTTTCGCGTGGATTCATGGTATTTGGGGTTTTCTTCTTTTTTGGGGAGTGATCCTCTCCTTTCTTCGGGTGATTTTGAAGTGTTTTGGGGTTTCCGTTGCGTTTCGTTGAATTCCTAATGTGTTTTATGGTGGTTTGGAGTGTGCTTTGGGATTAGGAGAACATCAGGTAGGTTTAGGGTGTCTTTGGGGTGGATCTATGGTATTTGGGGTTTTCTTCTATTTTTTGGCGTGATCTTGTTCTTTTTTGGGGTGTATTTGAAGTGTTTTGGGGTCTCCGTTGGGTTTTGTTTGGTTCTCGTTGGTCATCATGGTGGAAAAGTGTAAATTGTGGGTTTTGGAGAACATCAGGTAGTTTTAGGGTGGTTTTGGGGTGGATCTATGGTTTTGGGGGATTTTCTTCCAGTTTTGGGGGTGATGCCGTTCTTGTTTGGGGTGTTTTTGACGTTTTTTGGGGTCTCTGTTGGGTTCTGTTGGGTTCTCGTTGGTCATCGTGTTGGAAAAGGGTAAATTGTGGTTTTTGGAGAACATCAGGTAGGTTTAGGGTGGTTTTGGGGTGGATCTATGGTTTTGGGGGATTTTCTTCCAGTTTTGGGGGTGATGCCGATATTTTTTGGGGTGTTTTTTACGTGTTTTGGGGTCTCCATTAGGTTTTGTTGGGTTCTTGTTTGTCATTATGTTAAATAGGAGTGGATTGTGGGTTTTGGAGAACATCAGGTAGGTTTAGGGTGGTTTTGGGGTGGATCTATGTTTTTGGGGGATTTTCTTCCAGTTTTGGTGGTGATGCCGTTCTTGTTTGGGGTGTTTTTGACGTTTTTTGGGGTCTCTGTTGGGTTCTGTTGGGTTCTCGTTGGTCATCGTGTTGGAAAAGGGTAAATTGTGGTTTTTGGAGAACATCAGGTAGGTTTAGGGTGTCTTTGGGGTGGATCTATGGTTTTGGGGGATTTTCTTCCAGTTTTGGGGGTGATGCCGTTCTTGTTTGGGGTGTTTTTGACGTTTTTTGGTGTCTCCATTAGGTTTTGTTGGGTTCTTGTTTGTCATTATGTTAAATAGGTGTGGATTGTGGGTTTTGGAGAACATCAGGTAGGTTTAGGGTGGTTTTGGGGTGGATCTATGGTTTTGGGGGATTTTCTTCCAGTTTTGGTGGTGATGCCATTCTTGTTTGGGGTTTTTTTGACGTTTTTTGGGGTCTCTGTTGGGTTCTGTTGGGTTCTGGTTGGTTATCATTGTGGAAAAGGGTAAATTGTGGTTTTTGGAGAACATCAGGTAGGTTTAGGGTGGTTTTGGGGTGGATCTATGGTTTTGGCGTATTTTCTTCCAGTTTTGGTGGTGATCCTTTTCTTGTTTGGGGTGTTTTTTACGTGTTTTGGTGTCTCCATTAGGTTTTGTTGGGTTCTTGTTTGTCATTATGTTAAATAGGTGTGGATTGTGGGTTTTGGAGAACATCAGGTAGTTTTAGGGTGGTTTTGGGGTGGATCTATGGTTTTGGGGGATTTTCTTCCAGTTTTGGTGGTGATGCCGTTCTTGTTTGGGGTGTTTTTGACGTTTTTTGGGGTCTCTGTTGGGTTCTGTTGGGTTCTCGTTGGTCATCGTGTTGGAAAAGGGTAAATTGTGGTTTTTGGAGAAGATCAGGTAGGTTTAGGGTGGTTTTGGGGTGGATCTATGGTTTTGGGGGATTTTCTTCCAGTTTTGGGTGATGCCGTTCTTGTTTAGGTGTTTTTGACGTTTTTTGGGGTCTCTGTTGGGTTCTGTTGGGTTCTCGTTGGTCATCGTCTTGGAAAAGGGTAAATTGTGGTTTTTGGAGAACATCAGGTAGGTTTAGGGTGTTTTTGGGGTGGATCTATGGTTTTGGCGGATTTTCTTCCAGTTTTGGGGGTGATGCCGTTCTTGTTTGGGGTGTTTTTGACGTTTTATGTTGTCTCCGTTGGGTTTTGTTGGGTTCTCGTTGGTTATCATGGTGGAAAAGGGTACATTGTGGGTTTTGGAGAACATCAGGTAGGTTTAGGGTGGTTTTGGGGTGGATCTATGGTTTTGGGGGATTTTCTTCCAGTTTTGGGGGTGATGCCGTTCTTGTTTGGGGTGTTTTTGACGTTTTTTGGGGTCTCTGTTGGGTTCTGTTGGGTTCTCGTTGGTCATCGTGTTGGAAAAGGGTAAATTGTGGTTTTTGGAGAACATCAGGTAGGTTTAGGGTGTCTTTGGGGTGGATCTATGGTTTTGGGGTTTTCTTCCAGTTTTGGTGGTGATGCCATTCTTGTTTGGGGTATTTTTTAAGGTTTTTGTGGTCTCTGTTTGGTTTTGTTGGGTTCTCGTTGGTCATCGTGTTGTAAAAGTGTAAATTGTGGGTTTTGGAGAACTTCAGGTAGGTTTAGGGGGAGTTTTCGCGTGGATTCATGGTATTTGGGGTTTTCTTCTTTTTTGGGGAGTGATCCTCTCCTTTCTTCGGGTGATTTTGAAGTGTTTTGGGGTTTCCGTTGCGTTTCGTTGAAGTCCTAATGTGTTTTATGGTGGTTTGGAGTGTGCTTTGGGATTAGGAGAACATCAGGTAGGTTTAGGGTGTCTTTGGGGTGGATCTATGGTATTTGGGGTTTTCTTCTATTTTTTGGCGTGATCTTGTTCTTTTTTGGGGTGTTTTTGACGTGTTTTGGGGTCTCCGTTGGGTTTTGTTTTGTTCTTGTTTGTCATTATGTTAATTAGGATTGTGGGTTTTGGAGAAGATCAGGTAGGTTTAGGGTGGTTTTGGGGTGGATCTATGGTTTTGGCTGGATTTTCTTCCAGTTTTGGTGGTGATGCCGATATTTTTTGGGGTGTTTTTGACGTTTTTTGGGGTCTCCATTAGGTTTGTTGGGTTCTTGTTGGTCATTATGTTAAATAGGTGTGAATTGTGGTTTTTGGAGAAATCAGGTAGGTTTAGGGTGGGTTTTGGGGTGGATCTATGGTTTTGGCGGGATTTTCTTCCAGTTTTGGTGGTGATGCCGTTCTTGTTTGGGGTGTTTTTGACGTTTTTTGGGGTCTCTGTTGGGTTTTGTTGGGTTCTCGTTGGTCATCGTGTTTGGAAAAGGGTAAATTATGGGTTTTGGAGAACATCAGGTAGGTTTCGGGTGGTTTTGGGGTGGATCTATGGTTTTGGTGTATTTTCTTCCAGTTTTGGGGGTGATGCCATTTTTGTTTGGGGTGTTTTTTAAGGTTTTTGGGGTCTCTGTTTGGTTTTGTTGGGTTCTCGTTGGTCATCGTGTTGGAAAAGTGTAAATTGTGGGTTTTGGAGAACATCAGGTAGGTGTAGGGTGGTTTTGGGGTGGATATATGGTACTCAGTTTTTTTTTTTTTTTTTTTTTTTGGGTGGGGGGGATGATCCTGGACTTTTTGTGTTGTTTTTGACGTGTTTTGGGGTCTCCGTTGTGTTTCATTTGGTTTTCCATGGTCATCGTGTTGTAAAAGGGTAAATTGTGGGTTTTGGAGAACTTCAGGTA
>NW_028136715.1:0-52296 GCF_965140915.1 Aythya marila | reverse complement strand
CAAAACACTTCAAATACACCCCAAAAAAGAACAGGATCACGCCAAAAAATAGAAGAAAACCCCAAATACCATAGATCCACCCCAAAGACACCCTAAACCTACCTGATGTTCTCCTAATCCCAAAGCACACTCCAAACCACCATAAAACACATTAGGAATTCAACGAAACGCAACGGAAACCCCAAAACACTTCAAAATCACCCGAAGAAAGGAGAGGATCACTCCCCCAAAAAGAAGAAAACCCCAAATACCATGAATCCACGCGAAAACTCCCCCTAAACCTACCTGAAGTTCTCCAAAACCCACAATTTACACTTTTACAACACGATGACCAACGAGAACCCAACAAAACCAAACAGAGACCACAAAAACCTGAAAAAATACCCCAAACAAGAATGGCATCACCCCCAAAACTGGAAGAAAACCCCCAAAACCATAGATCCACCCCAAAGACACCCTAAACCTACCTGATCTTCTCCAAAAACCACAATTTACCCTTTTCCAACACGATGACCAACGAGAACCCAACAGAACCCAACAGAGACCCCAAAAAACGTCAAAAACACCCCAAACAAGAACGGCATCACCACCAAAACTGGAAGAAAATCCCCCAAAACCATAGATCCACCCCAAAACCACCCTAAAACTACCTGATGTTCTCCAAAACCCACAATCCACACCTATTTAACATAATGACAAACAAGAACCCAATAAAACCAACGGAGACCCCAAAATATGTCAAAAACACCCCAAAAAAAGAATGGGACCACCCCAAAAACAGAAGAAAACGCTAAAAAAAAAACAGAAGAATTCAACCAAAACCATAGATTCACCACCCAGAAAAACTTAAACTCACCTGATATTCTCCAAAACCCACAATTTACACTTTTCCAACATGATGACCAACAAGAACCCAACAAAACCCAACGGAGACCCCAAAACACATCAAAAACACACCAAAAAAGAACGGGATCACCCCAGAAAAACAGAAAAAAAAAAAAACAAATACCATGAATCCACCCCAAAAGTCCCCCTAAACCTACCTGATGTTCTCCAAAACCCACAATTTACCCTTTTCCACCATGATGCCAACGGAAAACCCAACGAAACCCAACGGAGAACCCAAAACACATCAAAAACACCACAAACAAGAACGGAATCACCCCCAAAACTGGAACAAAATCCCCAAAAAGCACGGATCAAATCCCAAAACCACCCTAAACCTACCTGATGTTCTCCAAAACCCACTATTCAGCCTTTTCCACCAAAATGAACAAGGAAAACACAACGAAACAAAACAGAGACCACAAAACACGTCAAAAACACCCCAAACAAGAACGGAATCACCCCCAAAACTGGAAGAAAATCCGCCAAAAACATAGATCCACCCCAAAAAGACAGTAAACCTACCTGATGTTCTCCAAAACACGCAATTTACACTTTTCCAACATGATGACCAACAAGAACCCAGCAAAACCCAACGGAGACCCCAAAACACGTCAAAAACACCCCAAAAAACAACTGGATCACTAGAAAAAACAGAACAAAACCCTAAAAACCATGAATCTGCCCCAGAAGTCCTCATAAACCTACCTGATGTTCTCCAAAAGCCACAATTTACACTTTTCACCATGATGACCACGGAAAACACAACGAAACCCAACGGAGAACCCAAAACACGCCCAAAACACCCCAAACAAGAACAGGATCACCCCCAAAAACGAAAGAAAACCCCAAAAAGCACGGATCCAATCCCAAAACCACTCTAAACGTACCTGATGTTCTCCAAATCCAAATGTCCACTCCCAACCACCATAAAACCCATTAGGAACTCAACGAAACCCAACGGAAACCCCAAAAACACCTCAAAAACACCCCAGAAAAGAACTGGATCAGAAGAAAAAACACCAAACACTATGAATTTCCCCGCAAAACCACCCTAAACTCACCTGATCTTCTTCAAAACCCACAATCCACTCCATTTACCCTAACGACCAACGAGAATCCAACTAAAACCCAACGGAGACCCCAAAACAAGTCGAAAACACCCCAAACAAGAACAGGATAACCCCTAAAAAAGAAAGAAAACCCCAAAAACCATAGATCCACCCCCAAAACACACTAAACCTACCTGATGTTCTCCAAATCCCAAAGTCCACTCCCAACAAACTTAAAACACATTAGGAAATCAACAAAACGCAACGGAAACCCCAAAACACGTCAAAAACACCACAAAAAAAAGCGGGATCACCCCCAAAACCGAAAGAAAACCCTAAAAGCCGTTGATCCACCCCAAAAGTCCCCCGAAACCTACCTGATGTTCTCCAATACCCACAATTTACACGTTTTCACCATGATGAACAACAAGAACCCAACAAAAACCAACGGAGACCCCAAAATATGTCAAAAACACCCCAAAAAAGAATGGGACCACCCCAAAAACAGAAGAAAAACGCTAAAAAAAAAACAGAAGAATTCAACCAAAACCATAGATTCACCACCCAGAAAAACTTAAACTCACCTGATATTCTCCAAAACCCACAATTTACACTTTTCCAACATGATGACCAACAAGAACCCAACAAAACCCAATGGAGACCCCCAAAACACATCAAAAACACACCAAAAAAGAACGGGATCACCCCAGAAAAACAGAAAAAAAAAAAAACAAATACCATGAATCCACCCCAAAAGTCCCCCTAAACCTACCTGATGTTCTCCAAAACCCACAATTTACCCTTTTCCACCATGATGCCAACGGAAAAACCCAACGAAACCCAACGGAGAACCCAAAACACATCAAAAACACCACAAACAAGAACGGAATCACCCCCAAAACTGGAACAAAATCCCCAAAAAGCACGGATCAAATCCCAAAACCACCCTAAACCTACCTGATGTTCTCCAAAACCCACTATTCAGCCTTTTCCACCAAAATGAACAAGGAAAACACAACGAAACAAAACAGAGACCACAAAACACGTCAAAAACACCCCAAACAAGAACGGAATCACCCCCAAAACTGGAAGAAAATCCGCCAAAAACATAGATCCACCCCAAAAAGACAGTAAACCTACCTGATGTTCTCCAAAACACGCAATTTACACTTTTCCAACATGATGACCAACAAGAACCCAGCAAAACCCAACGGAGACCCCAAAACACGTCAAAAACATGCCAAAAAACAACTGGATCACTAGAAAAAACAGAACAAAACCCTAAAAACCATGAATCTGCCCCAGAAGTCCTCATAAACCTACCTGATGTTCTCCAAAAGCCACAATTTACACTTTTCCACCATGATGACCACGGAAAACACAACGAAACCCAACGGAGAACCCAAAACACGCCCAAAACACCCCAAACAAGAACAGGATCACCCCCAAAAACGAAAGAAAACCCCAAAAAGCACGGATCCAATCCCAAAACCACTCTAAACGTACCTGATGTTCTCCAAATCCAAATGTCCACTCCCAACCACCATAAAACCCATCAGGAACTCAACGAAACCCAACGGAAACCCCAAAAACACCTCAAAAACACCCCAGAAAAGAACTGGATCAGAAGAAAAAACACCAAACACTATGAATTTCCCCGCAAAACCACCCTAAACTCACCTGATCTTCTTCAAAACCCAGAATCCACTCCCATTTACCCTAACGACCAACGAGAATCCAACTAAAACCCAACGGAGACCCCAAAACAAGTCGAAAACACCCCAAACAAGAACAGGATAACCCCTAAAAAAGAAAGAAAACCCCAAAAACCATAGATCCACCCCCAAAACACACTAAACCTACCTGATGTTCTCCAAATCCCAAAGTCCACTCCCAACAAACTTAAAACACATTAGGAAATCAACAAAACGCAACGGAAACCCCAAAACACGTCAAAAACACCACAAAAAAAAGCGGGATCACCCCCAAAACCGAAAGAAAACCCTAAAAGCCGTTGATCCACCCCAAAAGTCCCCCGAAACCTACCTGATGTTCTCCAATACCCACAATTTACACGTTTTCACCATGATGAACAACAAGAACCCAACAAAAACCAACGGAGACCCCAAAATATGTCAAAAACACCCCAAACAAGAATGGGACCACCCCAAAAACAGAAGAAAACGCTAAAAAAAAAACAGAAGAATTCAACCAAAACCATAGATTCACCACCCAGAAAAACTTAAACTCACCTGATATTCTCCAAAACCCACAATTTACACTTTTCCAACATGATGACCAACAAGAACCCAACAAAACCCAATGGAGACCCCAAAACACATCAAAAACACACCAAAAAAGAACGGGATCACCCCAGAAAAACAGAAAAAAAAAAAAACAAATACCATGAATCCACCCCAAAAGTCCCCCTAAACCTACCTGATGTTCTCCAAAACCCACAATTTACCCTTTTCCACCATGATGCCAACGGAAAACCCAACGAAACCCAACGGAGAACCCAAAACACATCAAAAACACCACAAACAAGAACGGAATCACCCCCAAAACTGGAACAAAATCCCCAAAATGCACGGATCAAATCCCAAAACCACCCTAAACCTACCTGATGTTCTCCAAAACCCACTATTCAGCCTTTTCCACCAAAATGAACAAGGAAAACACAACGAAACAAAACAGAGACCACAAAACACGTCAAAAACACCCCAAACAAGAACGGAATCACCCCCAAAACTGGAAGAAAATCCGCCAAAAACATAGATCCACCCCAAAAAGACAGTAAACCTACCTGATGTTCTCCAAAACACGCAATTTACACTTTTCCAACATGATGACCAACAAGAACCCAGCAAAACCCAACGGAGACCCCCAAAACACATCAAAAACACCCCAAAAATGAATTCGATCACCCCCCCAAAAAAACCAGAAGAAAATCCCAAATACCATGAATCCACCCCAAAAGTCCCCCTAAACCTACCTGATGTTCTCCAAAACCCACAATTTACACTTTTCCACCATGATGACCACGAGAAACCCAATGAAACCCAACGGAGACCCCAAAACACGTCAAAAACATGCCAAAAAACAACTGGATCACTAGAAAAAACAGAACAAAACCCTAAAAACCATGAATCTGCCCCAGAAGTCCTCATAAACCTACCTGATGTTCTCCAAAACCCACAATTTACACTTTTCCACCATGATGACCACGGAAAACACAACGAAACCCAACGGAGAACCCAAAACACGCCCAAAACACCCCAAACAAGAACAGGATCACCCCCAAAAACGAAAGAAAACCCCAAAAAGCACGGATCCAATCCCAAAACCACTCTAAACGTACCTGATGTTCTCCAAATCCAAATGTCCACTCCCAACCACCATAAAACCCATTAGGAACTCAACGAAACCCAACGGAAACCCAAAAACACCTCAAAAACACCCCAGAAAAGAACTGGATCAGAAGAAAAAACACCAAACACTATGAATTTCCCCGCAAAACCACCCTAAACTCACCTGATCTTCTTCAAAACCCACAATCCACTCCCATTTACCCTAACAACCAACGAGAATCCAACTAAAACCCAACGGAGACCCCAAAACAAGTCGAAAACACCCCAAACAAGAACAGGATAACCCCTAAAAAAGAAAGAAAACCCCAAAAACCATAGATCCACCCCAAAAACACACTAAACCTACCTGATGTTCTCCAAATCCCAAAGTCCACTCCCAACAAACTTAAAACACATTAGGAAATCAACGAAACACAACGGAAACCCCAAAACACGTCAAAAACACCACAAAAAAAGCGGGATCACCCCCAAACCGAAAGAAAACCCTAAAAGCCGTTGATCCACCCCAAAAGTCCCCCTAAACCTACCTGATGTTCTCCAATACCCACAATTTACACGTTTTCACCATGATGAACAACAAGAACCCAACAAAAACCAACGGAGACCCCAAAATATGTCAAAAACACCCCAAAAAAGAATGGGACCACCCCAAAAACAGAAGAAAACGCTAAAAAAAACAAACAGAAGAATTCAACCAAAACCATAGATTCACCACCCAGAAAAACTTAAACTCACCTGATATTCTCCAAAACCCACAATTTACACTTTTCCAACATGATGACCAACAAGAACCCAACAAAACCCAACGGAGACCCCAAAACACATCAAAAACACACCAAAAAAGAACGGGGTCACCCCAGAAAAACAGAAAAAAAAAAAACAAATACCATGAATCCACCCCAAAAGTCCCCCTAAACCTACCTGATGTTCTCCAAAACCCACAATTTACCCTTTTCCACCATGATGCCAACGGAAAACCCAACGAAACCCAACGGAGAACCCAAAACACATCAAAAACACCACAAACAAGAACGGAATCACCCCCAAAACTGGAACAAAATCCCCAAAAAGCACGGATCAAATCCCAAAACCACCCTAAACCTACCTGATGTTCTCCAAAACCCACTATTCAGCCTTTTCCACCAAAATGAACAAGGAAAACACAACGAAACAAAACAGAGACCACAAAACACGTCAAAAACACCCAAACAAGAACGGAATCACCCCCAAAACTGGAAGAAAATCCGCCAAAAACATAGATCCACCCCAAAAAGACAGTAAACCTACCTGATGTTCTCCAAAACACGCAATTTACACTTTTCCAACATGATGACCAACAAGAACCCAGCAAAACCCAACGGAGACCCCAAAACACGTCAAAAACATGCCAAAAAACAACTGGATCACTAGAAAAAACAGAACAAAACCCTAAAAACCATGAATCTGCCCCAGAAGTCCTCATAAACCTACCTGATGTTCTCCAAAACCCACAATTTACACTTTTCCACCATGATGACCACGGAAAACACAACGAAACCCAACGGAGAACCCAAAACACGCCCAAAACACCCCAAACAAGAACAGGATCACCCCCAAAAACGAAAGAAAACCCCAAAAAGCACGGATCCAATCCCAAAACCACTCTAAACGTACCTGATGTTCTCCAAATCCAAATGTCCACTCCCAACCACCATAAAACCCATTAGGAACTCAACGAAACCCAACGGAAACCCCAAAAACACCTCAAAAACACCCCAGAAAAGAACTGGATCAGAAGAAAAAACACCAAACACTATGAATTTCCCCGCAAAACCACCCTAAACTCACCTGATCTTCTTCAAACCCACAATCCACTCCCATTTACCCTAACGACCAACGAGAATCCAACTAAAACCCAACGGAGACCCCAAAACAAGTCGAAAACACCCCAAACAAGAACAGGATAACCCCTAAAAAAGAAAGAAAACCCCCAAAACCATAGATCCACCCCAAAAACACACTAAACCTACCTGATGTTCTCCAAATCCCAAAGTCCACTCCCAACAAACTTAAAACACATTAGGAAATCAACGAAACACAACGGAAACCCCAAAACACGTCAAAAACACCACAAAAAAAAGCAGGATCACCCCCAAAACCGAAAGAAAACCCTAAAAGCCGTTGATCCACCCCAAAAGTCCCCCGAAACCTACCTGATGTTCTCCAATACCCACAATTTACACGTTTTCACCATGATGAACAACAAGAACCCAACAAAAACCAACGGAGACCCCAAAATATGTCAAAAACACCCCAAAAAAGAATGGGACCACCCCAAAAACAGAAGAAAACGCTAAAAAAAAAAACAGAAGAATTCAACCAAAACCATAGATTCACCACCCAGAAAAACTTAAACTCACCTGATATTCTCCAAAACCCACAATTTACACTTTTCCAACATGATGACCAACAAGAACCCAACAAAACCCAACGGAGACCCCAAAACACATCAAAAACACACCAAAAAAGAACGGGGTCACCCCAGAAAAACAGAAAAAAAAAAAAAAACAAATACCATGAATCCACCCCAAAAGTCCCCCTAAACCTACCTGATGTTCTCCAAAACCCACAATTTACCCTTTTCCACCATGATGCCAACGGAAAACCCAACGAAACCCAACGGAGAACCCAAAACACATCAAAAACACCACAAACAAGAACGGAATCACCCCCAAAACTGGAACAAAATCCCCAAAAAGCACGGATCAAATCCCAAAACCACCCTAAACCTACCTGATGTTCTCCAAAACCCACTATTCAGCCTTTTCCACCAAAATGAACAAGGAAAACACAACGAAACAAAACAGAGACCACAAAACACGTCAAAAACACCCCAAACAAGAACGGAATCACCCCCAAAACTGGAAGAAAATCCGCCAAAAACATAGATCCACCCCAAAAAGACAGTAAACCTACCTGATGTTCTCCAAAACACGCAATTTACACTTTTCCAACATGATGACCAACAAGAACCCAGCAAAACCCAACGGAGACCCCAAAACACGTCAAAAACATGCCAAAAAACAACTGGATCACTAGAAAAAACAGAACAAAACCCTAAAAACCATGAATCTGCCCCAGAAGTCCTCATAGTTCTCCAAAACCCCACAATTTACACTTTTCCACCATGATGACCACGGAAAACACAACGAACCCAACGGAGAACCCAAAACACGCCCAAAACACCCCAAAACAAGAACAGGATCACCCCCAAAAACGAAAGAAAACCCCAAAAAGCACGGATCCAATCCCAAAACCACTCTAAACGTACCTGATGTTCTCCAAATCCAAATGTCCACTCCCAACCACCATAAACCCATTAGGAACTCAACGAAACCCAACGGAAACCTCAAAAACACCTCAAAAACACCCCAGAAAAGAACTGGATCAGAAGAAAAAACACCAAACACTATGAATTTCCCCGCAAAACCACCCTAAACTCACCTGATCTTCTTCAAAACCCACAATCCACTCCCATTTACCCTAACGACCAACGAGAATCCAACTAAAACCCAACGGAGACCCCAAAACAAGTCGAAAACACCCCAAACAAGAACAGGATAACCCCTAAAAAAGAAAGAAAACCCCAAAAACCATAGATCCACCCCAAAAACACACTAAAACCTACCTGATGTTCTCCAAATCCCAAAGTCCACTCCCAACAAACTTAAAACACATTAGGAAATCAACAAAAGGCAACTGAAACCCCAAAACACGTCAAAAACACCACAAAAAAAAAAGCGGGATCACCCCCAAAACCGAAAGAAAACCCTAAAAGGCCGTTGATCCACCCCAAAAGTCCCCCTAAACCTACCTGATGTTCTCCAATACCCACAATTTACACGTTTTCACCATGATGAACAACAAGAACCCAACAAAAACCAACGGAGACCCCAAAATATGTCAAAAACACCCCAAAAAAGAATGGGACCACCCCAAAAACAGAAGAAAACGCTAAAAAAAAAACAGAAGAATTCAACCAAAACCATAGATTCACCACCCAGAAAAACTTAAACTCACCTGATATTCTCCAAAACCCACAATTTACACTTTTTCCAACATGATGACCAACAAGAACCCAACAAAACCCAACGGAGACCCCAAAACACATCAAAAACACACCAAAAAAGAACGGGGTCACCCCAGAAAAACAGAAAAAAAAAAAAAAAACAAATACCATGAATCCACCCCAAAAGTCCCCCTAAACCTACCTGATGTTCTCCAAACCCACAATTTACCCTTTTCCACCATGATGCCAACGGAAAACCCAACGAAACCCAACGGAGAACCCAAACACATCAAAAACACCACAAACAAGAACGGAATCACCCCCAAAACTGGACAAAATCCCCAAAAGCACGGATCAAATCCCAAAACCACCCTAAACCTACCTGATGTTCTCCAAAACCCACTATTCAGCCTTTTTCCACCAAAATGAACAAGGAAAACACAACGAAACAAAACAGAGACCACAAAACACGTCAAAAACACCCCAAACAAGAACGGAATCACCCCCAAAACTGGAAGAAAAATCCGCCAAAAACATAGATCCACCCCAAAAAGACAGTAAACCTACCTGATGTTCTCCAAAACACGCAATTTACACTTTTCAACATGATGACCAACAAGAACCCAGCAAAACCCAACGGAGACCCCAAAACACGTCCAAAAACATGCCAAAAAAACAACTGGATCACTAGAAAAAACAGAACAAAACCCTAAAAACCATGAATCTGCCCCAGAAGTCCTCATAAACCTACCTGATGTTCTCCAAAAACCCACAATTTACACTTTTCCACCATGATGACCACGGAAAACACAACGAAACCCAACGGAGAACCCAAAACACGCCCAAAACACCCAAACAAGAACAGGATCACCCCCAAAAACGAAAGAAAACCCCAAAAAGCACGGATCCAATCCCAAAACCACTCTAAACGTACCTGATGTTCTCCAAATCCAAATGTCCACTCCCAACCACCATAAAAACCCATTAGGAACTCAACGAAACCCAACGGAAACCCCAAAAACACCTCAAAAACACCC
This sequence comes from Aythya marila, assembly GCF_965140915.1. Taxonomy (NCBI): domain Eukaryota; kingdom Metazoa; phylum Chordata; class Aves; order Anseriformes; family Anatidae; genus Aythya; species Aythya marila. The sequence goes on along the minus strand of NW_028136715.1, from coordinate 41,903 downwards.
CAGAAAAGAACTGGATCAGAAAGAAAAAAACACCAAACACTATGAATTTCCCCGCAAAAACCACCCTAAACTCACCTGATCTTCTTCAAAACCCACAATCCACTCCCATTTACCCTAACGACCAACGAGAATCCAACTAAAAACCCAACGGAGACCCCAAAACAAGTCGAAAACACCCCAAACAAGAACAGGATAACCCCTAAAAAAGAAAGAAAAACCCCAAAAACCATAGATCCACCCCAAAAACACACTAAACCTACCTGATGTTCTCCAAATCCCAAAGTCCACTCCCAACAAACTTAAAACACATTAGGAAATCAACAAAAGGCAACTGAAACCCCAAAACACGTCAAAAACACCACAAAAAAAAGCGGGATCACCCCCAAAACCGAAAGAAAACCCTAAAAGCCGTTGATCCACCCCAAAAGTCCCCCTAAACCTACCTGATGTTCTCCAATACCCACAATTTACACGTTTTCACCATGATGAACAACAAGAACCCAACAAAAACCACGGAGACCCCAAATATGTCAAAAACACCCCAAAAAAGAATGGGACCACCCCAAAAACAGAAGAAAACGCTAAAAAAAAAACAGAAGAATTCAACCACAACCATAGATTCAACCACCCAGAAAAACTTAAACTCACCTGATATTCTCCAAAACCCACAATTTACACTTTTCCAACATGATGACCAACAAGAACCCAACAAAACCCAACGGAGACCCAAAACACATCAAAAACACACCAAAAAAGAACGGGATCACCCCAGAAAAACAGAAAAAAAAAAAAAACAAATACCATGAATCCACCCCAAAAGTCCCCTAAACCTACCTGATGTTCTCCAAAACCCACAATTTACCCTTTCCACCATGATGCCAACGGAAAACCCAACGAAACCCAACGGAGAACCCAAAACACATCAAAAACACCACAACAAGAACGGAATCACCCCCAAACTGGAACAAAATCCCCAAAAAGCACGGATCAAATCCCAAAACCACCCTAAACCTACCTGATGTTCTCCAAAACCCACTATTCAGCCTTTTCCACCAAAATGAACAAGGAAAACACAACGGAAACAAAAACAGAGACCACAAAACACGTCAAAAACACCCCAAACAAGAACGGAATCACCCCCAAAACTGGAAGAAAATCCGCCAAAAACATAGATCCACCCCAAAAAGACAGTAAACCTACCTGATGTTCTCCAAAACACGCAATTTACACTTTTCCAACATGATGACCAACAAGAACCCAGCAAAACCCAACGGAGACCCCAAAACACATCAAAAACACCCCAAAAATGAATTCGATCACCCCCCCAAAAAAACCAGAAGAAAATCCCAAATACCATGAATCCACCCCAAAAGTCCCCCTAAACCTACCTGATGTTCTCCAAAACCCACAATTTACACTTTTCCACCATGATGACCACGAGAAACCCAATGAAACCCAACGGAGACCCCAAAACACGTCAAAAACATGCCAAAAAACAACTGGATCACTAGAAAAACAGAACAAAAACCCTAAAACCATGAATCTGCCCCAGAAGTCCTCATAAACCTACCTGATGTTCTCCAAAACCCCACAATTTACACTTTTCCACCATGATGACCACGGAAAACACAACGAAACCCAACGGAGAACCCAAAACACGCCCAAAACACCCCAAACAAGAACAGGATCACCCCCAAAAACGAAAGAAAACCCCAAAAAGCACGGATCCAATCCCAAAACCACTCTAAACGTACCTGATGTTCTCCAAATCCAAATGTCCACCTCCCAACCACCATAAAACCCATTAGGAACTCAACGAAACCCAACGGAAACCCCAAAACACCTCAAAAACACCCCAGAAAAGAACTGGATCAGAAGAAAAACACCAAACACTATGAATTTCCCCGCAAAACCACCCTAAACTCACCTGATCTTCTTCAAAACCCACAATCCACTCCCATTTACCCTAACGACCAACGAGAATCCAACTAAAACCCAACGGAGACCCCAAAACAAGTCGAAAAACACCCCAAACAAGAACAGGATAACCCCTAAAAAAGAAAGAAAACCCCCAAAACCATAGATCCACCCCAAAACACACTAAACCTACCTGATGTTCTCCAAATCCCAAAGTCCACTCCCAACAAACTTAAAACACATTAGGAAATCAACAAAACGCAACGGAAACCCCAAAACACGTCAAAAACACCACAAAAAAAAGCGGGATCACCCCCAAACCAAAAGAAAACCCTAAAAGCCGTTGATCCACCCCAAAAGTCCCCCGAAACCTACCTGATGTTCTCCAATACCCACAATTTACACGTTTTCACCATGATGAACAACAAGAACCCAACAAAAACCAACGGAGACCCCAAAATATGTCAAAAACACCCCAAAAAAGAATGGGACCACCCCAAAAACAGAAGAAAACGCTAAAAAAAAAACAGAAGAATTCAACCAAAACCATAGATTCACCACCCAGAAAAACTTAAACTCACCTGATATTCTCCAAAACCCACAATTTACACTTTTCCAACATGATGACCAACAAGAACCCAACAAAACCCAACGGAGACCCCAAAACACATCAAAAACACACCAAAAAAGAACGGGATCACCCCAGAAAAACAGAAAAAAAAAAAACAAATACCATGAATCCACCCCAAAAGTCCCCCCTAAACCTACCTGATGTTCTCCAAAACCCACAATTTACCCTTTTTCCACCATGATGCCAACGGAAAACCCAACGAAACCCAACGGAGAACCCAAAACACATCAAAAACACCACAAACAAGAACGGAATCACCCCCAAAACTGGAACAAAATCCCCAAAAAGCACGGATCAAATCCCAAAACCACCCTAAACCTACCTGATGTTCTCCAAAACCCACTATTCAGCCTTTTCCACCAAAATGAACAAGGAAAACACAACGAAACAAAACAGAGACCACAAAACACGTCAAAAACACCCCAAACAAGAACGGAATCACCCCCAAAACTGGAAGAAAATCCGCCAAAAACATAGATCCACCCCAAAAAAGACAGTAAACCTACCTGATGTTCTCCAAAACACGCAATTTACACTTTTCCAACATGATGACCAACAAGAACCCAGCAAAACCCAACGGAGACCCCAAAACACAACAAAAACACCCCAAAAATGAATTCGATCACCCCCCCAAAAAAAACAGAAGAAAATCCCAAATACCATGAATCCACCCCAAAAGTCCCCCTAAAACCTACCTGATGTTCTCCAAAACCCACAATTTACACTTTTCCACCATGATGACCACGAGAAAACCCAATGAAACCCAACGGAGACCCCAAAACACGTCAAAAACATGCCAAAAAACAACTGGATCACTAGAAAAAACAGAACAAAACCCTAAAAACCATGAATCTGCCCCAGAAGTCCTCATAAACCTACCTGATGTTCTCCAAAACCCACAATTTACACTTTTCCACCATGATGACCACGGAAAACACAACGAAACCCAACGGAGAACCCAAAACACGCCCAAAACACCCCAAACAAGAACAGGATCACCCCCAAAAACGAAAGAAAACCCCAAAAAGCACGGATCCAATCCCAAAACCACTCTAAACGTACCTGATGTTCTCCAAATCCAAATGTCCACTCCCAACCACCATAAAACCCATTAGGAACTCAACGAAACCCAACGGAAACCCCAAAAACACCTCAAAAACACCCCAGAAAAGAACTGGATCAGAAGAAAAAACACCAAACACTATGAATTTCCCCCGCAAAACCACCCTAAACTCACCTGATCTTCTTCAAAACCCACAATCCACTCCCATTTACCCTAACGACCAACGAGAATCCAACTAAAACCCAACGGAGACCCCAAAACAAGTCGAAAACACCCCAAACAAGAACAGGATAACCCCTAAAAAAGAAAGAAAACCCCAAAAACCATAGATCCACCCCAAAAACACACTAAACCTACCTGATGTTCTCCAAATCCCAAAGTCCACTCCCAACAAACTTAAAACACATTAGGAAATCAACGAAACGCAACGGAAACCCCAAAACACGTCAAAAACACCACAAAAAAAAGCGGGATCACCCCCAAAACCGAAAGAAAACCCTAAAAGCCGTTGATCCACCCCAAAAGTCCCCCTAAACCTACCTGATGTTCTCCAATACCCACAATTTACACGTTTTCACCATGATGAACAACAAGAAACCCAACAAAAACCAACGGAGACCCCAAAATATGTCAAAAACACCCCAAAAAAGAATGGGACCACCCCAAAAACAGAAGAAAACGCTAAAAAAAAAACAGAAGAATTCAACCAAAACCATAGATTCACCACCCAGAAAAACTTAAACTCACCTGATATTCTCCAAAACCCACAATTTAACACTTTTCCAACATGATGACCAACAAGAACCCAACAAAACCCAACGGAGACCCCAAAACACATCAAAAACACACCAAAAAAGAACGGGGTCACCCCAGAAAAACAGAAAAAAAAAAAAAACAAATACCATGAATCCACCCCAAAAGTCCCCCTAAACCTACCTGATGTTCTCCAAAACCCACAATTTACCCTTTTCCACCATGATGCCAACGGAAAACCCAACGAAACCCAACGGAGAACCCAAAACACATCAAAAACACCACAAACAAGAACGGAATCACCCCCAAAACTGGAACAAAATCCCCAAAAAGCACGGATCAAATCCCAAAACCACCCTAAACCTACCTGATGTTCTCCAAAAACCCACTATTCAGCCTTTTCACCAAAATGAACAAGGAAAACACAACGAAACAAAACAGAGACCACAAAACACGTCAAAAACACCCCAAACAAGAACGGAATCACCCCCAAAACTGGAAGAAAATCCGCCAAAAACATAGATCCACCCCAAAAAGACAGTAAACCTACCTGATGTTCTCCAAAACACGCAATTTACACTTTTCCAACATGATGACCAACAAGAACCCAGCAAAACCCAACGGAGACCCCAAAACACATCAAAAAACACCCCAAAAATGAATTCGATCACCCCCCCCAAAAAAACAGAAGAAAATCCCAAATACCATGAATCCACCCCAAAAGTCCCCCTAAACCTACCTGATGTTCTCCAAAACCCACAATTTACACTTTTCCACCATGATGACCACGAGAAACCCAATGAAACCCAACGGAGACCCCAAAACACGTCAAAAACATGCCAAAAAACAACTGGATCACTAGAAAAAACAGAACAAAACCCTAAAAACCATGAATCTGCCCCAGAAGTCCTCATAAACCTACCTGATGTTCTCCAAAACCCACAATTTACACTTTTCCACCATGATGACCACGGAAAACACAACGAAACCCAACGGAGAACCCAAAACACGCCCAAAACACCCCAAACAAGAACAGGATCACCCCCAAAAACGAAAGAAAACCCCAAAAAGCACGGATCCAATCCCAAAACCACTCTAAACGTACCTGATGTTCTCCAAATCCAAATGTCCACTCCCAACCACCATAAAACCCATTAGGAACTCAACGAAACCCAACGGAAACCCCAAAAACACCTCAAAAACACCCCAGAAAAGAACTGGATCAGAAGAAAAAACACCAAACACTATGAATTTCCCCGCAAAACCACCCTAAACTCACCTGATCTTCTTCAAAACCCACAATCCACTCCCATTTACCCTAACGACCAACGAGAATCCAACTAAAACCCAACGGAGACCCCAAAACAAGTCGAAAACACCCCAAACAAGAACAGGATAACCCCTAAAAAAGAAAGAAAACCCCCAAAACCATAGATCCACCCCAAAAACACACTAAACCTACCTGATGTTCTCCAAATCCCAAAGTCCACTCCCAACAAACTTAAAACACATTAGGAAATCAACAAAACGCAACGGAAACCCCAAAACACGTCAAAAACACCACAAAAAAAAGCGGGATCACCCCCAAAACCAAAAGAAAACCCTAAAAGCCGTTGATCCACCCCAAAAGTCCCCCTAAACCTACCTGATGTTCTCCAATACCCACAATTTACACGTTTTCACCATGATGAACAACAAGAACCCAACAAAAACCAACGGAGACCCCAAAATATGTCAAAAACACCCCAAAAAAGAATGGGACCACCCCAAAAACAGAAGAAAACGCTAAAAAAAAAACAGAAGAATTCAACCAAAACCATAGATTCACCACCCAGAAAAACTTAAACTCACCTGATATTCTCCAAAACCCACAATTTACACTTTTCCAACATGATGACCAACAAGAACCCAACAAAACCCAACGGAGACCCCAAAACACATCAAAAACACACCAAAAAAGAACGGGGTCACCCCAGAAAAACAGAAAAAAAAAAAAACAAATACCATGAATCCACCCCAAAAGTCCCCCTAAACCTACCTGATGTTCTCCAAAACCCACAATTTACCCTTTTCCACCATGATGCCAACGGAAAACCCAACGAAACCCAACGGAGAACCCAAAACACATCAAAAACACCACAAACAAGAACGGAATCACCCCCAAAACTGGAACAAAATCCCCAAAAAGCACGGATCAAATCCCAAAACCACCCTAAACCTACCTGATGTTCTCCAAAACCCACTATTCAGCCTTTTCCACCAAAATGAACAAGGAAAACACAACGAAACAAAACAGAGACCACAAAACACGTCAAAAACACCCCAAACAAGAACGGAATCACCCCCAAAACTGGAAGAAAATCCGCCAAAAACATAGATCCACCCCAAAAAGACAGTAAACCTACCTGATGTTCTCCAAAACACGCAATTTACACTTTTCCAACATGATGACCAACAAGAACCCAGCAAAACCCAACGGAGACCCCAAAACACATCAAAAACACCCCAAAAATGAATTCGATCACCCCCCCAAAAAAAACAGAAGAAAATCCCAAATACCATGAATCCACCCCAAAAGTCCCCCTAAACCTACCTGATGTTCTCCAAAACCCACAATTTACACTTTTCCACCATGATGACCACGAGAAACCCAATGAAACCCAACGGAGACCCCAAAACACGTCAAAAACATGCCAAAAAACAACTGGATCACTAGAAAAAACAGAACAAAACCCTAAAAACCATGAATCTGCCCCAGAAGTCCTCATAAACCTACCTGATGTTCTCCAAAACCCACAATTTACACTTTTCCACCATGATGACCACGGAAAACACAACGAAACCCAACGGAGAACCCAAAACACGCCCAAAACACCCCAAACAAGAACAGGATCACCCCCAAAAACGAAAGAAAACCCCAAAAAGCACGGATCCAATCCCAAAACCACTCTAAACGTACCTGATGTTCTCCAAATCCAAATGTCCACTCCCAACCACCATAAAACCCATTAGGAACTCAACGAAACCCAACGGAAACCCCAAAAACACCTCAAAAACACCCCAGAAAAGAACTGGATCAGAAGAAAAAACACCAAACACTATGAATTTCCCCGCAAAACCACCCTAAACTCACCTGATCTTCTTCAAAACCCACAATCCACTCCCATTTACCCTAACGACCAACGAGAATCCAACTAAAACCCAACGGAGACCCCAAAACAAGTCGAAAACACCCCAAACAAGAACAGGATAACCCCTAAAAAAGAAAGAAAACCCCAAAAACCATAGATCCACCCCAAAAACACACTAAACCTACCTGATGTTCTCCAAATCCCAAAGTCCACTCCCAACAAACTTAAAACACATTAGGAAATCAACGAAACGCAACGGAAACCCCAAAACACGTCAAAAACACCACAAAAAAAAGCGGGATCACCCCCAAAACCGAAAGAAAACCCTAAAAGCCGTTGATCCACCCCAAAAGTCCCCCTAAACCTACCTGATGTTCTCCAATACCCACAATTTACACGTTTTCACCATGATGAACAACAAGAACCCAACAAAAACCAACGGAGACCCCAAAATATGTCAAAAACACCCCAAAAAAGAATGGGACCACCCCAAAAACAGAAGAAAACGCTAAAAAAAAACAGAAGAATTCAACCAAAACCATAGATTCACCACCCAGAAAAACTTAAACTCACCTGATATTCTCCAAAACCCACAATTTACACTTTTCCAACATGATGACCAACAAGAACCCAACAAAACCCAACGGAGACCCCAAAACACATCAAAAACACACCAAAAAAGAACGGGATCACCCCAGAAAAACAGAAAAAAAAAACAAATACCATGAATCCACCCCAAAAGTCCCCCTAAACCTACCTGATGTTCTCCAAAACCCACAATTTACCCTTTTCCACCATGATGCCAACGGAAAACCCAACGAAACCCAACGGAGAACCCAAAACACATCAAAAACACCACAAACAAGAACGGAATCACCCCCAAAACTGGAACAAAATCCCCAAAAAGCACGGATCAAATCCCAAAACCACCCTAAACCTACCTGATGTTCTCCAAAACCCACTATTCAGCCTTTTCCACCAAAATGAACAAGGAAAACACAACGAAACAAAACAGAGACCACAAAACACGTCAAAAACACCCCAAACAAGAACGGAATCACCCCCAAAACTGGAAGAAAATCCGCCAAAAACATAGATCCACCCCAAAAAGACAGTAAACCTACCTGATGTTCTCCAAAACACGCAATTTACACTTTTCCAACATGATGACCAACAAGAACCCAGCAAAACCCAACGGAGACCCCAAAACACATCAAAAACACCCCAAAAATGAATTCGATCACCCCCCCAAAAAAAACAGAAGAAAATCCCAAATACCATGAATCCACCCCAAAAGTCCCCCTAAACCTACCTGATGTTCTCCAAAACCCACAATTTACACTTTTCCACCATGATGACCACGAGAAACCCAATGAAACCCAACGGAGACCCCAAAACACGTCAAAAACATGCCAAAAAACAACTGGATCACTAGAAAAAACAGAACAAAACCCTAAAAACCATGAATCTGCCCCAGAAGTCCTCATAAACCTACCTGATGTTCTCCAAAACCCACAATTTACACTTTTCCACCATGATGACCACGGAAAACACAACGAAACCCAACGGAGAACCCAAAACACGCCCAAAACACCCCAAACAAGAACAGGATCACCCCCAAAAACGAAAGAAAACCCCAAAAAGCACGGATCCAATCCCAAAACCACTCTAAACGTACCTGATGTTCTCCAAATCCAAATGTCCACTCCCAACCACCATAAAACCCATTAGGAACTCAACGAAACCCAACGGAAACCCCAAAAACACCTCAAAAACACCCCAGAAAAGAACTGGATCAGAAGAAAAAACACCAAACACTATGAATTTCCCCGCAAAACCACCCTAAACTCACCTGATCTTCTTCAAAACCCACAATCCACTCCCATTTACCCTAACGACCAACGAGAATCCAACTAAAACCCAACGGAGACCCCAAAACAAGTCGAAAACACCCCAAACAAGAACAGGATAACCCCTAAAAAAGAAAGAAAACCCCCAAAACCATAGATCCACCCCAAAAACACACTAAACCTACCTGATGTTCTCCAAATCCCAAAGTCCACTCCCAACAAACTTAAAACACATTAGGAAATCAACAAAAGGCAACTGAAACCCCAAAACACGTCAAAAACACCACAAAAAAAAGCGGGATCACCCCCAAAACCGAAAGAAAACCCTAAAAGCCGTTGATCCACCCCAAAAGTCCCCCTAAACCTACCTGATGTTCTCCAATACCCACAATTTACACGTTTTCACCATGATGAACAACAAGAACCCAACAAAAACCAACGGAGACCCCAAAATATGTCAAAAACACCCCAAAAAAGAATGGGACCACCCCAAAAACAGAAGAAAACGCTAAAAAAAAAAACAGAAGAATTCAACCAAAACCATAGATTCACCACCCAGAAAAACTTAAACTCACCTGATATTCTCCAAAACCCACAATTTACACTTTTCCAACATGATGACCAACAAGAACCCAACAAAACCCAACGGAGACCCCAAAACACATCAAAAACACACCAAAAAAGAACGGGGTCACCCCAGAAAAACAGAAAAAAAAAAAAAACAAATACCATGAATCCACTCCAAATGTCCCCCTAAACCTACCTGATGTTCTCCAAAACCCACAATTTACCCTTTTCCACCATGATGCCAACGGAAAACCCAACGAAACCCAACGGAGAACCCAAAACACATCAAAAACACCACAAACAAGAACGGAATCACCCCCAAAACTGGAACAAAATCCCCAAAATGCACGGATCAAATCCCAAAACCACCCTAAACCTACCTGATGTTCTCCAAAACCCACTATTCAGCCTTTTCCACCAAAATGAACAAGGAAAACACAACGAAACAAAACAGAGACCACAAAACACGTCAAAAACACCCCAAACAAGAACGGAATCACCCCCAAAACTGGAAGAAAATCCGCCAAAAACATAGATCCACCCCAAAAAGACAGTAAACCTACCTGATGTTCTCCAAAACACGCAATTTACACTTTTCCAACATGATGACCAACAAGAACCCAGCAAAACCCAACGGAGACCCCAAAACACGTCAAAAACATGCCAAAAAACAACTGGATCACTAGAAAAAACAGAACAAAACCCTAAAAACCATGAATCTGCCCCAGAAGTCCTCATAAACCTACCTGATGTTCTCCAAAACCCACAATTTACACTTTTCCACCATGATGACCACGGAAAACACAACGAAACCCAACGGAGAACCCAAAACACGCCCAAAACACCCCAAACAAGAACAGGATCACCCCCAAAAACGAAAGAAAACCCCAAAAAGCACGGATCCAATCCCAAAACCACTCTAAACGTACCTGATGTTCTCCAAATCCAAATGTCCACTCCCAACCACCATAAAACCCATTAGGAACTCAACGAAACCCAACGGAAACCCCAAAAACACCTCAAAAACACCCCAGAAAAGAACTGGATCAGAAGAAAAAACACCAAACACTATGAATTTCCCCGCAAAACCACCCTAAACTCACCTGATCTTCTTCAAAACCCACAATCCACTCCCATTTACCCTAACGACCAACGAGAATCCAACTAAAACCCAACGGAGACCCCAAAACAAGTCGAAAACACCCCAAACAAGAACAGGATAACCCCTAAAAAAGAAAGAAAACCCCAAAAACCATAGATCCACCCCAAAAACACACTAAACCTACCTGATGTTCTCCAAATCCCAAAGTCCACTCCCAACAAACTTAAAACACATTAGGAAATCAACAAAAGGCAACTGAAACCCCAAAACACGTCAAAAACACCACAAAAAAAAGCGGGATCACCCCCAAAACCGAAAGAAAACCCTAAAAGCCGTTGATCCACCCCAAAAGTCCCCCTAAACCTACCTGATGTTCTCCAATACCCACAATTTACACGTTTTCACCATGATGAACAACAAGAACCCAACAAAAACCAACGGAGACCCCAAAATATGTCAAAAACACCCCAAAAAAGAATGGGACCACCCCAAAAACAGAAGAAAACGCTAAAAAAAAACAGAAGAATTCAACCAAAACCATAGATTCACCACCCAGAAAAACTTAAACTCACCTGATATTCTCCAAAACCCACAATTTACACTTTTCCAACATGATGACCAACAAGAACCCAACAAAACCCAACGGAGACCCCAAAACACATCAAAAACACACCAAAAAAGAACGGGATCACCCCAGAAAAACAGAAAAAAAAAAACAAATACCATGAATCCACCCCAAAAGTCCCCCTAAACCTACCTGATGTTCTCCAAAACCCACAATTTACCCTTTTCCACCATGATGCCAACGGAAAACCCAACGAAACCCAACGGAGAACCCAAAACACATCAAAAACACCACAAACAAGAACGGAATCACCCCCAAAACTGGAACAAAATCCCCAAAAAGCACGGATCAAATCCCAAAACCACCCTAAACCTACCTGATGTTCTCCAAAACCCACTATTCAGCCTTTTCCACCAAAATGAACAAGGAAAACACAACGAAACAAAACAGAGACCACAAAACACGTCAAAAACACCCCAAACAAGAACGGAATCACCCCCAAAACTGGAAGAAAATCCGCCAAAAACATAGATCCACCCCAAAAAGACAGTAAACCTACCTGATGTTCTCCAAAACACGCAATTTACACTTTTCCAACATGATGACCAACAAGAACCCAGCAAAACCCAACGGAGACCCCAAAACACATCAAAAACACCCCCAAAATGAATTCGATCACCCCCCCAAAAAAAACAGAAGAAAATCCCAAATACCATGAATCCACCCCAAAAGTCCCCCTAAACCTACCTGATGTTCTCCAAAACCCACAATTTACACTTTTCCACCATGATGACCACGAGAAACCCAATGAAACCCAACGGAGACCCCAAAACACGTCAAAAACATGCCAAAAAACAACTGGATCACTAGAAAAAACAGAACAAAACCCTAAAAACCATGAATCTGCCCCAGAAGTCCTCATAAACCTACCTGATGTTCTCCAAAACCCACAATTTACACTTTTCCACCATGATGACCACGGAAAACACAACGAAACCCAACGGAGAACCCAAAACACGCCCAAAACACCCCAAACAAGAACAGGATCACCCCCAAAAACGAAAGAAAACCCCAAAAAGCACGGATCCAATCCCAAAACCACTCTAAACGTACCTGATGTTCTCCAAATCCAAATGTCCACTCCCAACCACCATAAAACCCATTAGGAACTCAACGAAACCCAACGGAAACCCCAAAAACACATCAAAAACACCCCAGAAAAGAACTGGATCAGAAGAAAAAACACCAAACACTATGAATTTCCCCGCAAAACCACCCTAAACTCACCTGATCTTCTTCAAAACCCACAATCCACTCCCATTTACCCTAACGACCAACGAGAATCCAACTAAAACCCAACGGAGACCCCAAAACAAGTCGAAAACACCCCAAACAAGAACAGGATAACCCCTAAAAAAGAAAGAAAACCCCAAAAACCATAGATCCACCCCAAAAACACACTAAACCTACCTGATGTTCTCCAAATCCCAAAGTCCACTCCCAACAAACTTAAAACACATTAGGAAATCAACAAAAGGCAACTGAAACCCCAAAACACGTCAAAAACACCACAAAAAAAAGCGGGATCACCCCCAAAACCAAAAGAAAACCCTAAAAGCCGTTGATCCACCCCAAAAGTCCCCCTAAACCTACCTGATGTTCTCCAATACCCACAATTTACACGTTTTCACCATGATGAACAACAAGAACCCAACAAAACCCAACGGAGACCCCAAAATATGTCAAAAACACCCCCAAAAAGAATGGGACCACCCCAAAAACAGAAGAAAACGCTAAAAAAAAACAGAAGAATTCAACCAAAACCATAGATTCACCACCCAGAAAAACTTAAACTCACCTGATATTCTCCAAAACCCACAATTTACACTTTTCCAACATGATGACCAACAAGAACCCAACAAAACCCAACGGAGACCCCAAAACACATCAAAAACACACCAAAAAAGAACGGGATCACCCCAGAAAAACAGAAAAAAAAAAACAAATACCATGAATCCACCCCAAAAGTCCCCCTAAACCTACCTGATGTTCTCCAAAACCCACAATTTACCCTTTTCCACCATGATGCCAACGGAAAACCCAACGAAACCCAACGGAGAACCCAAAACACATCAAAAACACCACAAACAAGAACGGAATCACCCCCAAAACTGGAACAAAATCCCCAAAATGCACGGATCAAATCCCAAAACCACCCTAAACCTACCTGATGTTCTCCAAAACCCACTATTCAGCCTTTTCCACCAAAATGAACAAGGAAAACACAACGAAACAAAACAGAGACCACAAAACACGTCAAAAACACCCCAAACAAGAACGGAATCACCCCCAAAACTGGAAGAAAATCCGCCAAAAACATAGATCCACCCCAAAAAGACAGTAAACCTACCTGATGTTCTCCAAAACACGCAATTTACACTTTTCCAACATGATGACCAACAAGAACCCAGCAAAACCCAACGGAGACCCCAAAACACATCAAAAACACCCCAAAAATGAATTCGATCACCCCCCCAAAAAAAACAGAAGAAAATCCCAAATACCATGAATCCACCCCAAAAGTCCCCCTAAACCTACCTGATGTTCTCCAAAACCCACAATTTACACTTTTCCACCATGATGACCACGAGAAACCCAATGAAACCCAACGGAGACCCCAAAACACGTCAAAAACATGCCAAAAAACAACTGGATCACTAGAAAAAACAGAACAAAACCCTAAAAACCATGAATCTGCCCCAGAAGTCCTCATAAACCTACCTGATGTTCTCCAAAACCCACAATTTACACTTTTCCACCATGATGACCACGGAAAACACAACGAAACCCAACGGAGAACCCAAAACACGCCCAAAACACCCCAAACAAGAACAGGATCACCCCCAAAAACGAAAGAAAACCCCAAAAAGCACGGATCCAATCCCAAAACCACTCTAAACGTACCTGATGTTCTCCAAATCCAAATGTCCACTCCCAACCACCATAAAACCCATTAGGAACTCAACGAAACCCAACGGAAACCCCAAAAACACCTCAAAAACACCCCAGAAAAGAACTGGATCAGAAGAAAAAACACCAAACACTATGAATTTCCCCGCAAAACCACCCTAAACTCACCTGATCTTCTTCAAAACCCACAATCCACTCCCATTTACCCTAACGACCAACGAGAATCCAACTAAAACCCAACGGAGACCCCAAAACAAGTTGAAAACACCCCAAACAAGAACAGGATAACCCCTAAAAAAGAAAGAAAACCCCCAAAACCATAGATCCACCCCAAAAACACACTAAACCTACCTGATGTTCTCCAAATCCCAAAGTCCACTCCCAACAAACTTAAAACACATTAGGAAATCAACAAAACGCAACGGAAACCCCAAAACACGTCAAAAACACCACAAAAAAAAGCGGGATCACCCCCAAAACCAAAAGAAAACCCTAAAAGCCGTTGATCCACCCCAAAAGTCCCCCTAAACCTACCTGATGTTCTCCAATACCCACAATTTACACGTTTTCACCATGATGAACAACAAGAACCCAACAAAAACCAACGGAGACCCCAAAATATGTCAAAAACACCCCAAAAAAGAATGGGACCACCCCAAAAACAGAAGAAAACGCTAAAAAAAAAACAGAAGAATTCAACCAAAACCATAGATTCACCACCCAGAAAAACTTAAACTCACCTGATATTCTCCAAAACCCACAATTTACACTTTTCCAACATGATGACCAACAAGAACCCAACAAAACCCAACGGAGACCCCAAAACACATCAAAAACACACCAAAAAAGAACGGGATCACCCCAGAAAAACAGAAAAAAAAAAACAAATACCATGAATCCACCCCAAAAGTCCCCCTAAACCTACCTGATGTTCTCCAAAACCCACAATTTACCCTTTTCCACCATGATGCCAACGGAAAACCCAACGAAACCCAACAGAGAACCCAAAACACATCAAAAACACCACAAACAAGAACGGAATCACCCCCAAAACTGGAACAAAATCCCCAAAATGCACGGATCAAATCCCAAAACCACCCTAAACCTACCTGATGTTCTCCAAAACCCACTATTCAGCCTTTTCCACCAAAATGAACAAGGAAAACACAACGAAACAAAACAGAGACCACAAAACACGTCAAAAACACCCCAAACAAGAACGGAATCACCCCCAAAACTGGAAGAAAATCCGCCAAAAACATAGATCCACCCCAAAAAGACAGTAAACCTACCTGATGTTCTCCAAAACACGCAATTTACACTTTTCCAACATGATGACCAACAAGAACCCAGCAAAACCCAACGGAGACCCCAAAACACATCAAAAACACCCCAAAAATGAATTCGATCACCCCCCCCAAAAAAACAGAAGAAAATCCCAAATACCATGAATCCACCCCAAAAGTCCCCCTAAACCTACCTGATGTTCTCCAAAACCCACAATTTACACTTTTCCACCATGATGACCACGAGAAACCCAATGAAACCCAACGGAGACCCCAAAACACGTCAAAAACATGCCAAAAAACAACTGGATCACTAGAAAAAACAGAACAAAACCCTAAAAACCATGAATCTGCCCCAGAAGTCCTCATAAACCTACCTGATGTTCTCCAAAACCCACAATTTACACTTTTCCACCATGATGACCACGGAAAACACAACGAAACCCAACGGAGAACCCAAAACACGCCCAAAACACCCCAAACAAGAACAGGATCACCCCCAAAAACGAAAGAAAACCCCAAAAAGCACGGATCCAATCCCAAAACCACTCTAAACGTACCTGATGTTCTCCAAATCCAAATGTCCACTCCCAACCACCATAAAACCCATTAGGAACTCAACGAAACCCAACGGAAACCCCAAAAACACCTCAAAAACACCCCAGAAAAGAACTGGATCAGAAGAAAAAACACCAAACACTATGAATTTCCCCGCAAAACCACCCTAAACTCACCTGATCTTCTTCAAAACCCACAATCCACTCCCATTTACCCTAACGACCAACGAGAATCCAACTAAAACCCAACGGAGACCCCAAAACAAGTCGAAAACACCCCAAACAAGAACAGGATAACCCCTAAAAAAGAAAGAAAACCCCAAAAACCATAGATCCACCCCAAAAACACACTAAACCTACCTGATGTTCTCCAAATCCCAAAGTCCACTCCCAACAAACTTAAAACACATTAGGAAATCAACGAAACGCAACGGAAACCCCAAAACACGTCAAAAACACCACAAAAAAAAGCGGGATCACCCCCAAAACCGAAAGAAAACCCTAAAAGCCGTTGATCCACCCCAAAAGTCCCCCTAAACCTACCTGATGTTCTCCAATACCCACAATTTACACGTTTTCACCATGATGAACAACAAGAACCCAACAAAACCCAACGGAGACCCCAAAATATGTCAAAAACACCCCAAAAAAGAATGGGACCACCCCAAAAACAGAAGAAAACGCTAAAAAAAAAACAGAAGAATTCAACCAAAACCATAGATTCACCACCCAGAAAAACTTAAACTCACCTGATATTCTCCAAAACCCACAATTTACACTTTTCCAACATGATGACCAACAAGAACCCAACAAAACCCAACGGAGACCCCAAAACACATCAAAAACACACCAAAAAAGAACGGGATCACCCCAGAAAAACAGAAAAAAAAAAACAAATACCATGAATCCACCCCAAAAGTCCCCCTAAACCTACCTGATGTTCTCCAAAACCCACAATTTACACTTTTCCACCATGATGCCAACGGAAAACCCAACGAAACCCAACGGAGAACCCAAAACACATCAAAAACACCACAAACAAGAACGGAATCACCCCCAAAACTGGAACAAAATCCCCAAAATGCACGGATCAAATCCCAAAACCACCCTAAACCTACCTGATGTTCTCCAAAACCCACTATTCAGCCTTTTCCACCAAAATGAACAAGGAAAACACAACGAAACAAAACAGAGACCACAAAACACGTCAAAAACACCCCAAACAAGAACGGAATCACCCCCAAAACTGGAAGAAAATCCGCCAAAAACATAGATCCACCCCAAAAAGACAGTAAACCTACCTGATGTTCTCCAAAACACGCAATTTACACTTTTCCAACATGATGACCAACAAGAACCCAGCAAAACCCAACGGAGACCCCAAAACACATCAAAAACACCCCAAAAATGAATTCGATCACCCCCCCAAAAAAAACAGAAGAAAATCCCAAATACCATGAATCCACCCCAAAAGTCCCCCTAAACCTACCTGATGTTCTCCAAAACCCACAATTTACACTTTTCCACCATGATGACCACGAGAAACCCAATGAAACCCAACGGAGACCCCAAAACACGTCAAAAACATGCCAAAAAACAACTGGATCACTAGAAAAAAACAGAACAAAACCCTAAAAACCATGAATCTGCCCCAGAAGTCCTCATAAACCTACCTGATGTTCTCCAAAACCCACAATTTACACTTTTCCACCATGATGACCACGGAAAACACAACGAAACCCAACGGAGAACCCAAAACACGCCCAAAACACCCCAAACAAGAACAGGATCACCCCCAAAAACGAAAGAAAACCCCAAAAAGCACGGATCCAATCCCAAAACCACTCTAAACGTACCTGATGTTCTCCAAATCCAAATGTCCACTCCCAACCACCATAAAACCCATTAGGAACTCAACGAAACCCAACGGAAACCCCAAAAACACCTCAAAAACACCCCAGAAAAGAACTGGATCAGAAGAAAAAACACCAAACACTATGAATTTCCCCGCAAAACCACCCTAAACTCACCTGATCTTCTTCAAAACCCACAATCCACTCCCATTTACCCTAACGACCAACGAGAATCCAACTAAAACCCAACGGAGACCCCAAAACAAGTCGAAAACACCCCAAACAAGAACAGGATAACCCCTAAAAAAGAAAGAAAACCCCAAAAACCATAGATCCACCCCAAAAACACACTAAACCTACCTGATGTTCTCCAAATCCCAAAGTCCACTCCCAACAAACTTAAAACACATTAGGAAATCAACGAAACGCAACGGAAACCCCAAAACACGTCAAAAACACCACAAAAAAAAGCGGGATCACCCCCAAAACCGAAAGAAAACCCTAAAAGCCGTTGATCCACCCCAAAAGTCCCCCTAAACCTACCTGATGTTCTCCAATACCCACAATTTACACGTTTTCACCATGATGAACAACAAGAACCCAACAAAACCCAACGGAGACCCCAAAATATGTCAAAAACACCCCAAAAAAGAATGGGACCACCCCAAAAACAGAAGAAAAACGCTAAAAAAAAAACAGAAGAATTCAACCAAAACCATAGATTCACCACCCAGAAAAACTTAAACTCACCTGATATTCTCCAAAACCCACAATTTACACTTTTCCAACATGATGACCAACAAGAACCCAACAAAACCCAACGGAGACCCCAAAACACATCAAAAACACACCAAAAAAGAACGGGATCACCCCAGAAAAACAGAAAAAAAAAAACAAATACCATGAATCCACCCCAAAAGTCCCCCTAAACCTACCTGATGTTCTCCAAAACCCACAATTTACACTTTTCCACCATGATGCCAACGGAAAACCCAACGAAACCCAACGGAGAACCCAAAACACATCAAAAACACCACAAACAAGAACGGAATCACCCCCAAAACTGGAACAAAATCCCCAAAATGCACGGATCAAATCCCAAAACCACCCTAAACCTACCTGATGTTCTCCAAAACCCACTATTCAGCCTTTTCCACCAAAATGAACAAGGAAAACACAACGAAACAAAACAGAGACCACAAAACACGTCAAAAACACCCCAAACAAGAACGGAATCACCCCCAAAACTGGAAGAAAATCCGCCAAAAACATAGATCCACCCCAAAAAGACAGTAAACCTACCTGATGTTCTCCAAAACACGCAATTTACACTTTTCCAACATGATGACCAACAAGAACCCAGCAAAACCCAACGGAGACCCCAAAACACATCAAAAACACCCCAAAAATGAATTCGATCACCCCCCCAAAAAAAACAGAAGAAAATCCCAAATACCATGAATCCACCCCAAAAGTCCCCCTAAACCTACCTGATGTTCTCCAAAACCCACAATTTACACTTTTCCACCATGATGACCACGAGAAACCCAATGAAACCCAACGGAGACCCCAAAACACGTCAAAAACATGCCAAAAAACAACTGGATCACTAGAAAAAACAGAACAAAACCCTAAAAACCATGAATCTGCCCCAGAAGTCCTCATAAACCTACCTGATGTTCTCCAAAACCCACAATTTACACTTTTCCACCATGATGACCACGGAAAACACAACGAAACCCAACGGAGAACCCAAAACACGCCCAAAACACCCCAAACAAGAACAGGATCACCCCCAAAAACGAAAGAAAACCCCAAAAAGCACGGATCCAATCCCAAAACCACTCTAAACGTACCTGATGTTCTCCAAATCCAAATGTCCACTCCCAACCACCATAAAACCCATTAGGAACTCAACGAAACCCAACGGAAACCCCAAAAACACCTCAAAAACACCCCAGAAAAGAACTGGATCAGAAGAAAAAACACCAAACACTATGAATTTCCCCGCAAAACCACCCTAAACTCACCTGATCTTCTTCAAAACCCACAATCCACTCCCATTTACCCTAACGACCAACGAGAATCCAACTAAAACCCAACGGAGACCCCAAAACAAGTCGAAAACACCCCAAACAAGAACAGGATAACCCCTAAAAAAGAAAGAAAACCCCCAAAACCATAGATCCACCCCAAAAACACACTAAACCTACCTGATGTTCTCCAAATCCCAAAGTCCACTCCCAACAAACTTAAAACACATTAGGAAATCAACGAAACGCAACGGAAACCCCAAAACACGTCAAAAACACCACAAAAAAAAGCGGGATCACCCCCAAAACCGAAAGAAAACCCTAAAAGCCGTTGATCCACCCCAAAAGTCCCCCGAAACCTACCTGATGTTCTCCAATACCCACAATTTACACGTTTTCACCATGATGAACAACAAGAACCCAACAAAACCCAACGGAGACCCCAAAATATGTCAAAAACACCCCAAAAAAGAATGGGACCACCCCAAAAACAGAAGAAAACGCTAAAAAAAAAAACAGAAGAATTCAACCAAAACCATAGATTCACCACCCAGAAAAACTTAAACTCACCTGATATTCTCCAAAACCCACAATTTACACTTTTCCAACATGATGACCAACAAGAACCCAACAAAACCCAACGGAGACCCCAAAACACATCAAAAACACACCAAAAAAGAACGGGATCACCCCAGAAAAACAGAAAAAAAAAAACAAATACCATGAATCCACCCCAAAAGTCCCCCTAAACCTACCTGATGTTCTCCAAAACCCACAATTTACCCTTTTCCACCATGATGCCAACGGAAAACCCAACGAAACCCAACGGAGAACCCAAAACACATCAAAAACACCACAAACAAGAACGGAATCACCCCCAAAACTGGAACAAAATCCCCCAAAAGCACGGATCAAATCCCAAAACCACCCTAAACCTACCTGATGTTCTCCAAAACCCACTATTCAGCCTTTTCCACCAAAATGAACAAGGAAAACACAACGAAACAAAACAGAGACCACAAAACACGTCAAAAACACCCCAAACAAGAACGGAATCACCCCCAAAACTGGAAGAAAATCCGCCAAAAACATAGATCCACCCCAAAAAGACAGTAAACCTACCTGATGTTCTCCAAAACACGCAATTTACACTTTTCCAACATGATGACCAACAAGAACCCAGCAAAACCCAACGGAGACCCCAAAACACATCAAAAACACCCCAAAAATGAATTCGATCACCCCCCCAAAAAAAACAGAAGAAAATCCCAAATACCATGAATCCACCCCAAAAGTCCCCCTAAACCTACCTGATGTTCTCCAAAACCCACAATTTACACTTTTCCACCATGATGACCACGAGAAACCCAATGAAACCCAACGGAGACCCCAAAACACGTCAAAAACATGCCAAAAAACAACTGGATCACTAGAAAAAACAGAACAAAACCCTAAAAACCATGAATCTGCCCCAGAAGTCCTCATAAACCTACCTGATGTTCTCCAAAACCCACAATTTACACTTTTCCACCATGATGACCACGGAAAACACAACGAAACCCAACGGAGAACCCAAAACACGCCCAAAACACCCCAAACAAGAACAGGATCACCCCCAAAAACGAAAGAAAACCCCAAAAAGCACGGATCCAATCCCAAAACCACTCTAAACGTACCTGATGTTCTCCAAATCCAAATGTCCACTCCCAACCACCATAAAACCCATTAGGAACTCAACGAAACCCAACGGAAACCCCAAAAACACCTCAAAAACACCCCAGAAAAGAACTGGATCAGAAGAAAAAACACCAAACACTATGAATTTCCCCGCAAAACCACCCTAAACTCACCTGATCTTCTTCAAAACCCACAATCCACTCCCATTTACCCTAACGACCAACGAGAATCCAACTAAAACCCAACGGAGACCCCAAAACAAGTCGAAAACACCCCAAACAAGAACAGGATAACCCCTAAAAAAGAAAGAAAACCCCAAAAACCATAGATCCACCCCAAAAACACACTAAACCTACCTGATGTTCTCCAAATCCCAAAGTCCACTCCCAACAAACTTAAAACACATTAGGAAATCAACGAAACGCAACGGAAACCCCAAAACACGTCAAAAACACCACAAAAAAAAGCGGGATCACCCCCAAAACCGAAAGAAAACCCTAAAAGCCGTTGATCCACCCCAAAAGTCCCCCTAAACCTACCTGATGTTCTCCAATACCCACAATTTACACGTTTTCACCATGATGAACAACAAGAACCCAACAAAACCCAACGGAGACCCCAAAATATGTCAAAAACACCCCAAAAAAGAATGGGACCACCCCAAAAACAGAAGAAAACGCTAAAAAAAAAACAGAAGAATTCAACCAAAACCATAGATTCACCACCCAGAAAAACTTAAACTCACCTGATATTCTCCAAAACCCACAATTTACACTTTTCCAACATGATGACCAACAAGAACCCAACAAAACCCAACGGAGACCCCAAAACACATCAAAAACACACCAAAAAAGAACGGGATCACCCCAGAAAAACAGAAAAAAAAAAACAAATACCATGAATCCACCCCAAAAGTCCCCCTAAACCTACCTGATGTTCTCCAAAACCCACAATTTACACTTTTCCACCATGATGCCAACGGAAAACCCAACGAAACCCAACGGAGAACCCAAAACACATCAAAAACACCACAAACAAGAACGGAATCACCCCCAAAACTGGAACAAAATCCCCAAAATGCACGGATCAAATCCCAAAACCACCCTAAACCTACCTGATGTTCTCCAAAACCCACTATTCAGCCTTTTCCACCAAAATGAACAAGGAAAACACAACGAAACAAAACAGAGACCACAAAACACGTCAAAAACACCCCAAACAAGAACGGAATCACCCCCAAAACTGGAAGAAAATCCGCCAAAAACATAGATCCACCCCAAAAAGACAGTAAACCTACCTGATGTTCTCCAAAACACGCAATTTACACTTTTCCAACATGATGACCAACAAGAACCCAGCAAAACCCAACGGAGACCCCAAAACACATCAAAAACACCCCAAAAATGAATTCGATCACCCCCCCAAAAAAAACAGAAGAAAATCCCAAATACCATGAATCCACCCCAAAAGTCCCCCTAAACCTACCTGATGTTCTCCAAAACCCACAATTTACACTTTTCCACCATGATGACCACGAGAAACCCAATGAAACCCAACGGAGACCCCAAAACACGTCAAAAACATGCCAAAAAACAACTGGATCACTAGAAAAAACAGAACAAAACCCTAAAAACCATGAATCTGCCCCAGAAGTCCTCATAAACCTACCTGATGTTCTCCAAAACCCACAATTTACACTTTTCCACCATGATGACCACGGAAAACACAACGAAACCCAACGGAGAACCCAAAACACGCCCAAAACACCCCAAACAAGAACAGGATCACCCCCAAAAACGAAAGAAAACCCCAAAAAGCACGGATCCAATCCCAAAACCACTCTAAACGTACCTGATGTTCTCCAAATCCAAATGTCCACTCCCAACCACCATAAAACCCATTAGGAACTCAACGAAACCCAACGGAAACCCCAAAAACACCTCAAAAACACCCCAGAAAAGAACTGGATCAGAAGAAAAAACACCAAACACTATGAATTTCCCCGCAAAACCACCCTAAACTCACCTGATCTTCTTCAAAACCCACAATCCACTCCCATTTACCCTAACGACCAACGAGAATCCAACTAAAACCCAACGGAGACCCCAAAACAAGTCGAAAACACCCCAAACAAGAACAGGATAACCCCTAAAAAAGAAAGAAAACCCCCAAAACCATAGATCCACCCCAAAAACACACTAAACCTACCTGATGTTCTCCAAATCCCAAAGTCCACTCCCAACAAACTTAAAACACATTAGGAAATCAACGAAACGCAACGGAAACCCCAAAACACGTCAAAAACACCACAAAAAAAAGCGGGATCACCCCCAAAACCGAAAGAAAACCCTAAAAGCCGTTGATCCACCCCAAAAGTCCCCCGAAACCTACCTGATGTTCTCCAATACCCACAATTTACACGTTTTCACCATGATGAACAACAAGAACCCAACAAAAACCAACGGAGACCCCAAAATATGTCAAAAACACCCCAAAAAAGAATGGGACCACCCCAAAAACAGAAGAAAACGCTAAAAAAAAAAAACAGAAGAATTCAACCAAAACCATAGATTCACCACCCAGAAAAACTTAAACTCACCTGATATTCTCCAAAACCCACAATTTACACTTTTCCAACATGATGACCAACAAGAACCCAACAAAACCCAACGGAGACCCCAAAACACATCAAAAACACACCAAAAAAGAACGGGATCACCCCAGAAAAACAGAAAAAAAAAAACAAATACCATGAATCCACCCCAAAAGTCCCCCTAAACCTACCTGATGTTCTCCAAAACCCACAATTTACCCTTTTCCACCATGATGCCAACGGAAAACCCAACGAAACCCAACGGAGAACCCAAAACACATCAAAAACACCACAAACAAGAACGGAATCACCCCCAAAACTGGAACAAAATCCCCCAAAAGCACGGATCAAATCCCAAAACCACCCTAAACCTACCTGATGTTCTCCAAAACCCACTATTCAGCCTTTTCCACCAAAATGAACAAGGAAAACACAACGAAACAAAACAGAGACCACAAAACACGTCAAAAACACCCCAAACAAGAACGGAATCACCCCCAAAACTGGAAGAAAATCCGCCAAAAACATAGATCCACCCCAAAAAGACAGTAAACCTACCTGATGTTCTCCAAAACACGCAATTTACACTTTTCCAACATGATGACCAACAAGAACCCAGCAAAACCCAACGGAGACCCCAAAACACATCAAAAACACCCCAAAAATGAATTCGATCACCCCCCCAAAAAAAACAGAAGAAAATCCCAAATACCATGAATCCACCCCAAAAGTCCCCCTAAACCTACCTGATGTTCTCCAAAACCCACAATTTACACTTTTCCACCATGATGACCACGAGAAACCCAATGAAACCCAACGGAGACCCCAAAACACGTCAAAAACATGCCAAAAAACAACTGGATCACTAGAAAAAACAGAACAAAACCCTAAAAACCATGAATCTGCCCCAGAAGTCCTCATAAACCTACCTGATGTTCTCCAAAACCCACAATTTACACTTTTCCACCATGATGACCACGGAAAACACAACGAAACCCAACGGAGAACCCAAAACACGCCCAAAACACCCCAAACAAGAACAGGATCACCCCCAAAAACGAAAGAAAACCCCAAAAAGCACGGATCCAATCCCAAAACCACTCTAAACGTACCTGATGTTCTCCAAATCCAAATGTCCACTCCCAACCACCATAAAACCCATTAGGAACTCAACGAAACCCAACGGAAACCCCAAAAACACCTCAAAAACACCCCAGAAAAGAACTGGATCAGAAGAAAAAACACCAAACACTATGAATTTCCCCGCAAAACCACCCTAAACTCACCTGATCTTCTTCAAAACCCACAATCCACTCCCATTTACCCTAACGACCAACGAGAATCCAACTAAAACCCAACGGAGACCCCAAAACAAGTCGAAAACACCCCAAACAAGAACAGGATAACCCCTAAAAAAGAAAGAAAACCCCAAAAACCATAGATCCACCCCAAAAACACACTAAACCTACCTGATGTTCTCCAAATCCCAAAGTCCACTCCCAACAAACTTAAAACACATTAGGAAATCAACAAAACGCAACGGAAACCCCAAAACACGTCAAAAACACCACAAAAAAAAGCGGGATCACCCCCAAAACCAAAAGAAAACCCTAAAAGCCGTTGATCCACCCCAAAAGTCCCCCGAAACCTACCTGATGTTCTCCAATACCCACAATTTACACGTTTTCACCATGATGAACAACAAGAACCCAACAAAAACCAACGGAGACCCCAAAATATGTCAAAAACACCCCAAACAAGAATGGGACCACCCCAAAAACAGAAGAAAACGCTAAAAAAAAAACAGAAGAATTCAACCAAAACCATAGATTCACCACCCAGAAAAACTTAAACTCACCTGATATTCTCCAAAACCCACAATTTACACTTTTCCAACATGATGACCAACAAGAACCCAACAAAACCCAACGGAGACCCCAAAACACATCAAAAACACACCAAAAAAGAACGGGATCACCCCAGAAAAACAGAAAAAAAAAACAAATACCATGAATCCACCCCAAAAGTCCCCCTAAACCTACCTGATGTTCTCCAAAACCCACAATTTACCCTTTTCCACCATGATGCCAACGGAAAACCCAACGAAACCCAACGGAGAACCCAAAACACATCAAAAACACCACAAACAAGAACGGAATCACCCCCAAAACTGGAACAAAATCCCCAAAAAGCACGGATCAAATCCCAAAACCACCCTAAACCTACCTGATGTTCTCCAAAACCCACTATTCAGCCTTTTCCACCAAAATGAACAAGGAAAACACAACGAAACAAAACAGAGACCACAAAACACGTCAAAAACACCCCAAACAAGAACGGAATCACCCCCAAAACTGGAAGAAAATCCGCCAAAAACATAGATCCACCCCAAAAAGACAGTAAACCTACCTGATGTTCTCCAAAACACGCAATTTACACTTTTCCAACATGATGACCAACAAGAACCCAGCAAAACCCAACGGAGACCCCAAAACACATCAAAAACACCCCAAAAATGAATTCGATCACCCCCCCAAAAAAAACAGAAGAAAATCCCAAATACCATGAATCCACCCCAAAAGTCCCCCTAAACCTACCTGATGTTCTCCAAAACCCACAATTTACACTTTTCCACCATGATGACCACGAGAAACCCAATGAAACCCAACGGAGACCCCAAAACACGTCAAAAACATGCCAAAAAACAACTGGATCACTAGAAAAAACAGAACAAAACCCTAAAAACCATGAATCTGCCCCAGAAGTCCTCATAAACCTACCTGATGTTCTCCAAAACCCACAATTTACACTTTTCCACCATGATGACCACGGAAAACACAACGAAACCCAACGGAGAACCCAAAACACGCCCAAAACACCCCAAACAAGAACAGGATCACCCCCAAAAACGAAAGAAAACCCCAAAAAGCACGGATCCAATCCCAAAACCACTCTAAACGTACCTGATGTTCTCCAAATCCAAATGTCCACTCCCAACCACCATAAAACCCATTAGGAACTCAACGAAACCCAACGGAAACCCCAAAAACACCTCAAAAACACCCCAGAAAAGAACTGGATCAGAAGAAAAAACACCAAACACTATGAATTTCCCCGCAAAACCACCCTAAACTCACCTGATCTTCTTCAAAACCCACAATCCACTCCCATTTACCCTAACGACCAACGAGAATCCAACTAAAACCCAACGGAGACCCCAAAACAAGTCGAAAACACCCCAAACAAGAACAGGATAACCCCTAAAAAAGAAAGAAAACCCCCAAAACCATAGATCCACCCCAAAAACACACTAAACCTACCTGATGTTCTCCAAATCCCAAAGTCCACTCCCAACAAACTTAAAACACATTAGGAAATCAACAAAACGCAACGGAAACCCCAAAACACGTCAAAAACACCACAAAAAAAAGCGGGATCACCCCCAAAACCAAAAGAAAACCCTAAAAGCCGTTGATCCACCCCAAAAGTCCCCCTAAACCTACCTGATGTTCTCCAATACCCACAATTTACACGTTTTCACCATGATGAACAACAAGAACCCAACAAAAACCAACGGAGACCCCAAAATATGTCAAAAACACCCCAAAAAAGAATGGGACCACCCCAAAAACAGAAGAAAACGCTAAAAAAAAAAAAAAACAGAAGAATTCAACCAAAACCATAGATTCACCACCCAGAAAAACTTAAACTCACCTGATATTCTCCAAAACCCACAATTTACACTTTTCCAACATGATGACCAACAAGAACCCAACAAAACCCAACGGAGACCCCAAAACACATCAAAAACACACCAAAAAAGAACGGGATCACCCCAGAAAAACAGAAAAAAAAAAAAAACAAATACCATGAATCCACCCCAAAAGTCCCCCTAAACCTACCTGATGTTCTCCAAAACCCACAATTTACCCTTTTCCACCATGATGCCAACGGAAAACCCAACGAAACCCAACGGAGAACCCAAAACACATCAAAAACACCACAAACAAGAACGGAATCACCCCCAAAACTGGAACAAAATCCCCAAAAAGCACGGATCAAATCCCAAAACCACCCTAAACCTACCTGATGTTCTCCAAAACCCACTATTCAGCCTTTTCCACCAAAATGAACAAGGAAAACACAACGAAACAAAACAGAGACCACAAAACACGTCAAAAACACCCCAAACAAGAACGGAATCACCCCCAAAACTGGAAGAAAATCCGCCAAAAACATAGATCCACCCCAAAAAGACAGTAAACCTACCTGATGTTCTCCAAAACACGCAATTTACACTTTTCCAACATGATGACCAACAAGAACCCAGCAAAACCCAACGGAGACCCCAAAACACGTCAAAAACATGCCAAAAAACAACTGGATCACTAGAAAAAACAGAACAAAACCCTAAAAACCATGAATCTGCCCCAGAAGTCCTCATAAACCTACCTGATGTTCTCCAAAAGCCACAATTTACACTTTTCCACCATGATGACCACGGAAAACACAACGAAACCCAACGGAGAACCCAAAACACGCCCAAAACACCCCAAACAAGAACAGGATCACCCCCAAAAACGAAAGAAAACCCCAAAAAGCACGGATCCAATCCCAAAACCACTCTAAACGTACCTGATGTTCTCCAAATCCAAATGTCCACTCCCAACCACCATAAAACCCATTAGGAACTCAACGAAACCCAACGGAAACCCCAAAAACACCTCAAAAACACCCCAGAAAAGAACTGGATCAGAAGAAAAAACACCAAACACTATGAATTTCCCCGCAAAACCACCCTAAACTCACCTGATCTTCTTCAAAACCCACAATCCACTCCCATTTACCCTAACGACCAACGAGAATCCAACTAAAACCCAACGGAGACCCCAAAACAAGTCGAAAACACCCCAAACAAGAACAGGATAACCCCTAAAAAAGAAAGAAAACCCCAAAAACCATAGATCCACCCCAAAAACACACTAAACCTACCTGATGTTCTCCAAATCCCAAAGTCCACTCCCAACAAACTTAAAACACATTAGGAAATCAACAAAAGGCAACTGAAACCCCAAAACACGTCAAAAACACCACAAAAAAAAGCGGGATCACCCCCAAAACCGAAAGAAAACCCTAAAAGCCGTTGATCCACCCCAAAAGTCCCCCTAAACCTACCTGATGTTCTCCAATACCCACAATTTACACGTTTTCACCATGATGAACAACAAGAACCCAACAAAACCCAACGGAGACCCCAAAATATGTCAAAAACACCCCCAAAAAGAATGGGACCACCCCAAAAACAGAAGAAAACGCTAAAAAAAAACAGAAGAATTCAACCAAAACCATAGATTCACCACCCAGAAAAACTTAAACTCACCTGATATTCTCCAAAACCCACAATTTACACTTTTCCAACATGATGACCAACAAGAACCCAACAAAACCCAACGGAGACCCCAAAACACATCAAAAACACACCAAAAAAGAACGGGATCACCCCAGAAAAACAGAAAAAAAAAAACAAATACCATGAATCCACCCCAAAAGTCCCCCTAAACCTACCTGATGTTCTCCAAAACCCACAATTTACCCTTTTCCACCATGATGCCAACGGAAAACCCAACGAAACCCAACGGAGAACCCAAAACACATCAAAAACACCACAAACAAGAACGGAATCACCCCCAAAACTGGAACAAAATCCCCAAAAAGCACGGATCAAATCCCAAAACCACCCTAAACCTACCTGATGTTCTCCAAAACCCACTATTCAGCCTTTTCCACCAAAATGAACAAGGAAAACACAACGAAACAAAACAGAGACCACAAAACACGTCAAAAACACCCCAAACAAGAACGGAATCACCCCCAAAACTGGAAGAAAATCCGCCAAAAACATAGATCCACCCCAAAAAGACAGTAAACCTACCTGATGTTCTCCAAAACACGCAATTTACACTTTTCCAACATGATGACCAACAAGAACCCAGCAAAACCCAACGGAGACCCCAAAACACATCAAAAACACCCCAAAAATGAATTCGATCACCCCCCCAAAAAAAACAGAAGAAAATCCCAAATACCATGAATCCACCCCAAAAGTCCCCCTAAACCTACCTGATGTTCTCCAAAACCCACAATTTACACTTTTCCACCATGATGACCACGAGAAACCCAATGAAACCCAACGGAGACCCCAAAACACGTCAAAAACATGCCAAAAAACAACTGGATCACTAGAAAAAACAGAACAAAACCCTAAAAACCATGAATCTGCCCCAGAAGTCCTCATAAACCTACCTGATGTTCTCCAAAACCCACAATTTACACTTTTCCACCATGATGACCACGGAAAACACAACGAAACCCAACGGAGAACCCAAAACACGCCCAAAACACCCCAAACAAGAACAGGATCACCCCCAAAAACGAAAGAAAACCCCAAAAAGCACGGATCCAATCCCAAAACCACTCTAAACGTACCTGATGTTCTCCAAATCCAAATGTCCACTCCCAACCACCATAAAACCCATTAGGAACTCAACGAAACCCAACGGAAACCCCAAAAACACCTCAAAAACACCCCAGAAAAGAACTGGATCAGAAGAAAAAACACCAAACACTATGAATTTCCCCGCAAAACCACCCTAAACTCACCTGATCTTCTTCAAAACCCACAATCCACTCCCATTTACCCTAACGACCAACGAGAATCCAACTAAAACCCAACGGAGACCCCAAAACAAGTCGAAAACACCCCAAACAAGAACAGGATAACCCCTAAAAAAGAAAGAAAACCCCAAAAACCATAGATCCACCCCAAAAACACACTAAACCTACCTGATGTTCTCCAAATCCCAAAGTCCACTCCCAACAAACTTAAAACACATTAGGAAATCAACAAAAGGCAACTGAAACCCCAAAACACGTCAAAAACACCACAAAAAAAAGCGGGATCACCCCCAAAACCGAAAGAAAACCCTAAAAGCCGTTGATCCACCCCAAAAGTCCCCCTAAACCTACCTGATGTTCTCCAATACCCACAATTTACACGTTTTCACCATGATGAACAACAAGAACCCAACAAAACCCAACGGAGACCCCAAAATATGTCAAAAACACCCCCAAAAAGAATGGGACCACCCCAAAAACAGAAGAAAACGCTAAAAAAAAACAGAAGAATTCAACCAAAACCATAGATTCACCACCCAGAAAAACTTAAACTCACCTGATATTCTCCAAAACCCACAATTTACACTTTTCCAACATGATGACCAACAAGAACCCAACAAAACCCAACGGAGACCCCAAAACACATCAAAAACACACCAAAAAAGAACGGGATCACCCCAGAAAAACAGAAAAAAAAAAAAAACAAATACCATGAATCCACCCCAAAAGTCCCCCTAAACCTACCTGATGTTCTCCAAAACCCACAATTTACCCTTTTCCACCATGATGCCAACGGAAAACCCAACGAAACCCAACGGAGAACCCAAAACACATCAAAAACACCACAAACAAGAACGGAATCACCCCCAAAACTGGAACAAAATCCCCAAAAAGCACGGATCAAATCCCAAAACCACCCTAAACCTACCTGATGTTCTCCAAAACCCACTATTCAGCCTTTTCCACCAAAATGAACAAGGAAAACACAACGAAACAAAACAGAGACCACAAAACACGTCAAAAACACCCCAAACAAGAACGGAATCACCCCCAAAACTGGAAGAAAATCCGCCAAAAACATAGATCCACCCCAAAAAGACAGTAAACCTACCTGATGTTCTCCAAAACACGCAATTTACACTTTTCCAACATGATGACCAACAAGAACCCAGCAAAACCCAACGGAGACCCCAAAACACGTCAAAAACATCCCAAAAAACAACTGGATCACTAGAAAAAACAGAACAAAACCCTAAAAACCATGAATCTGCCCCAGAAGTCCTCATAAACCTACCTGATGTTCTCCAAAACCCACAATTTACACTTTTCCACCATGATGACCACGGAAAACACAACGAAACCCAACGGAGAACCCAAAACACGCCCAAAACACCCCAAACAAGAACAGGATCACCCCCAAAAACGAAAGAAAACCCCAAAAAGCACGGATCCAATCCCAAAACCACTCTAAACGTACCTGATGTTCTCCAAATCCAAATGTCCACTCCCAACCACCATAAAACCCATTAGGAACTCAACGAAACCCAACGGAAACCCCAAAAACACCTCAAAAACACCCCAGAAAAGAACTGGATCAGAAGAAAAAACACCAAACACTATGAATTTCCCCGCAAAACCACCCTAAACTCACCTGATCTTCTTCAAAACCCACAATCCACTCCCATTTACCCTAACGACCAACGAGAATCCAACTAAAACCCAACGGAGACCCCAAAACAAGTCGAAAACACCCCAAACAAGAACAGGATAACCCCTAAAAAAGAAAGAAAACCCCAAAAACCATAGATCCACCCCAAAAACACACTAAACCTACCTGATGTTCTCCAAATCCCAAAGTCCACTCCCAACAAACTTAAAACACATTAGGAAATCAACAAAACGCAACGGAAACCCCAAAACACGTCAAAAACACCACAAAAAAAAGCGGGATCACCCCCAAAACCGAAAGAAAACCCTAAAAGCCGTTGATCCACCCCAAAAGTCCCCCTAAACCTACCTGATGTTCTCCAATACCCACAATTTACACGTTTTCACCATGATGAACAACAAGAACCCAACAAAAACCAACGGAGACCCCAAAATATGTCAAAAACACCCCAAAAAAGAATGGGACCACCCCAAAAACAGAAGAAAACGCTAAAAAAAAACAGAAGAATTCAACCAAAACCATAGATTCACCACCCAGAAAAACTTAAACTCACCTGATATTCTCCAAAACCCACAATTTACACTTTTCCAACATGATGACCAACAAGAACCCAACAAAACCCAACGGAGACCCCAAAACACATCAAAAACACACCAAAAAAGAACGGGATCACCCCAGAAAAACAGAAAAAAAAAAACAAATACCATGAATCCACCCCAAAAGTCCCCCTAAACCTACCTGATGTTCTCCAAAACCCACAATTTACCCTTTTCCACCATGATGCCAACGGAAAACCCAACGAAACCCAACGGAGAACCCAAAACACATCAAAAACACCACAAACAAGAACGGAATCACCCCCAAAACTGGAACAAAATCCCCAAAAAGCACGGATCAAATCCCAAAACCACCCTAAACCTACCTGATGTTCTCCAAAACCCACTATTCAGCCTTTTCCACCAAAATGAACAAGGAAAACACAACGAAACAAAACAGAGACCACAAAACACGTCAAAAACACCCCAAACAAGAACGGAATCACCCCCAAAACTGGAAGAAAATCCGCCAAAAACATAGATCCACCCCAAAAAGACAGTAAACCTACCTGATGTTCTCCAAAACACGCAATTTACACTTTTCCAACATGATGACCAACAAGAACCCAGCAAAACCCAACGGAGACCCCAAAACACATCAAAAACACTCCAAAAATGAATTCGATCACCCCCCCAAAAAAAACAGAAGAAAATCCCAAATACCATGAATCCACCCCAAAAGTCCCCCTAAACCTACCTGATGTTCTCCAAAACCCACAATTTACACTTTTCCACCATGATGACCACGAGAAACCCAATGAAACCCAACGGAGACCCCAAAACACGTCAAAAACATGCCAAAAAACAACTGGATCACTAGAAAAAACAGAACAAAACCCTAAAAACCATGAATCTGCCCCAGAAGTCCTCATAAACCTACCTGATGTTCTCCAAAACCCACAATTTACACTTTTCCACCATGATGACCACGGAAAACACAACGAAACCCAACGGAGAACCCAAAACACGCCCAAAACACCCCAAACAAGAACAGGATCACCCCCAAAAACGAAAGAAAACCCCAAAAAGCACGGATCCAATCCCAAAACCACTCTAAACGTACCTGATGTTCTCCAAATCCAAATGTCCACTCCCAACCACCATAAAACCCATTAGGAACTCAACGAAACCCAACGGAAACCCCAAAAACACCTCAAAAACACCCCAGAAAAGAACTGGATCAGAAGAAAAAACACCAAACACTATGAATTTCCCCGCAAAACCACCCTAAACTCACCTGATCTTCTTCAAAACCCACAATCCACTCCCATTTACCCTAACGACCAACGAGAATCCAACTAAAACCCAACGGAGACCCCAAAAACAAGTCGAAAACACCCC
Source organism: Aythya marila (assembly GCF_965140915.1). NCBI lineage: Eukaryota > Metazoa > Chordata > Aves > Anseriformes > Anatidae > Aythya > Aythya marila. The sequence goes on along the minus strand of NW_028136715.1, from coordinate 7,074 downwards.
AAACAAGAACAGGATAACCCCTAAAAAAGAAAGAAAACCCCAAAAACCATAGATCCACCCCAAAAACACACTAAACCTACCTGATGTTCTCCAAATCCCAAAGTCCACTCCCAACAAACTTAAAACACATTAGGAAATCAACAAAAGGCAACTGAAACCCCAAAACACGTCAAAAACACCACAAAAAAAAGCGGGATCACCCCCAAAACCGAAAGAAAACCCTAAAAGCCGTTGATCCACCCCAAAAGTCCCCCTAAACCTACCTGATGTTCTCCAATACCCACAATTTACACGTTTTCACCATGATGAACAACAAGAACCCAACAAAACCCAACGGAGACCCCAAAATATGTCAAAAACACCCCCAAAAAGAATGGGACCACCCCAAAAACAGAAGAAAACGCTAAAAAAAAACAGAAGAATTCAACCAAAACCATAGATTCACCACCCAGAAAAACTTAAACTCACCTGATATTCTCCAAAACCCACAATTTACACTTTTCCAACATGATGACCAACAAGAACCCAACAAAACCCAACGGAGACCCCAAAACACATCAAAAACACACCAAAAAAGAACGGGATCACCCCAGAAAAACAGAAAAAAAAAAAAAAACAAATACCATGAATCCACCCCAAAAGTCCCCCTAAACCTACCTGATGTTCTCCAAAACCCACAATTTACCCTTTTCCACCATGATGCCAACGGAAAACCCAACGAAACCCAACGGAGAACCCAAAACACATCAAAAACACCACAAACAAGAACGGAATCACCCCCAAAACTGGAACAAAATCCCCAAAAAGCACGGATCAAATCCCAAAACCACCCTAAACCTACCTGATGTTCTCCAAAACCCACTATTCAGCCTTTTCCACCAAAATGAACAAGGAAAACACAACGAAACAAAACAGAGACCACAAAACACGTCAAAAACACCCCAAACAAGAACGGAATCACCCCCAAAACTGGAAGAAAATCCGCCAAAAACATAGATCCACCCCAAAAAGACAGTAAACCTACCTGATGTTCTCCAAAACACGCAATTTACACTTTTCCAACATGATGACCAACAAGAACCCAGCAAAACCCAACGGAGACCCCAAAACACATCAAAAACACCCCAAAAATGAATTCGATCACCCCCCCAAAAAAAACAGAAGAAAATCCCAAATACCATGAATCCACCCCAAAAGTCCCCCTAAACCTACCTGATGTTCTCCAAAACCCACAATTTACACTTTTCCACCATGATGACCACGAGAAACCCAATGAAACCCAACGGAGACCCCAAAACACGTCAAAAACATGCCAAAAAACAACTGGATCACTAGAAAAAACAGAACAAAACCCTAAAAACCATGAATCTGCCCCAGAAGTCCTCATAAACCTACCTGATGTTCTCCAAAACCCACAATTTACACTTTTCCACCATGATGACCACGGAAAACACAACGAAACCCAACGGAGAACCCAAAACACGCCCAAAACACCCCAAACAAGAACAGGATCACCCCCAAAAACGAAAGAAAACCCCAAAAAGCACGGATCCAATCCCAAAACCACTCTAAACGTACCTGATGTTCTCCAAATCCAAATGTCCACTCCCAACCACCATAAAACCCATTAGGAACTCAACGAAACCCAACGGAAACCCCAAAAACACCTCAAAAACACCCCAGAAAAGAACTGGATCAGAAGAAAAAACACCAAACACTATGAATTTCCCCGCAAAACCACCCTAAACTCACCTGATCTTCTTCAAAACCCACAATCCACTCCCATTTACCCTAACGACCAACGAGAATCCAACTAAAACCCAACGGAGACCCCAAAACAAGTCGAAAACACCCCAAACAAGAACAGGATAACCCCTAAAAAAGAAAGAAAACCCCAAAAACCATAGATCCACCCCAAAAACACACTAAACCTACCTGATGTTCTCCAAATCCCAAAGTCCACTCCCAACAAACTTAAAACACATTAGGAAATCAACAAAACGCAACGGAAACCCCAAAACACGTCAAAAACACCACAAAAAAAAGCGGGATCACCCCCAAAACCGAAAGAAAACCCTAAAAGCCGTTGATCCACCCCAAAAGTCCCCCTAAACCTACCTGATGTTCTCCAATACCCACAATTTACACGTTTTCACCATGATGAACAACAAGAACCCAACAAAAACCAACGGAGACCCCAAAATATGTCAAAAACACCCCAAAAAAGAATGGGACCACCCCAAAAACAGAAGAAAACGCTAAAAAAAAAACAGAAGAATTCAACCAAAACCATAGATTCACCACCCAGAAAAACTTAAACTCACCTGATATTCTCCAAAACCCACAATTTACACTTTTCCAACATGATGACCAACAAGAACCCAACAAAACCCAACGGAGACCCCAAAACACATCAAAAACACACCAAAAAAGAACGGGATCACCCCAGAAAAACAGAAAAAAAAAAACAAATACCATGAATCCACCCCAAAAGTCCCCCTAAACCTACCTGATGTTCTCCAAAACCCACAATTTACCCTTTTCCACCATGATGCCAACGGAAAACCCAACGAAACCCAACAGAGAACCCAAAACACATCAAAAACACCACAAACAAGAACGGAATCACCCCCAAAACTGGAACAAAATCCCCAAAATGCACGGATCAAATCCCAAAACCACCCTAAACCTACCTGATGTTCTCCAAAACCCACTATTCAGCCTTTTCCACCAAAATGAACAAGGAAAACACAACGAAACAAAACAGAGACCACAAAACACGTCAAAAACACCCCAAACAAGAACGGAATCACCCCCAAAACTGGAAGAAAATCCGCCAAAAACATAGATCCACCCCAAAAAGACAGTAAACCTACCTGATGTTCTCCAAAACACGCAATTTACACTTTTCCAACATGATGACCAACAAGAACCCAGCAAAACCCAACGGAGACCCCAAAACACATCAAAAACACCCCAAAAATGAATTCGATCACCCCCCCCCAAAAAACAGAAGAAAATCCCAAATACCATGAATCCACCCCAAAAGTCCCCCTAAACCTACCTGATGTTCTCCAAAACCCACAATTTACACTTTTCCACCATGATGACCACGAGAAACCCAATGAAACCCAACGGAGACCCCAAAACACGTCAAAAACATGCCAAAAAACAACTGGATCACTAGAAAAAACAGAACAAAAACCCTAAAAACCATGAATCTGCCCCAGAAGTCCTCATAAACCTACCTGATGTTCTCCAAAACCCACAATTTACACTTTTCCACCATGATGACCACGGAAAACACAACGAAACCCAACGGAGAACCCAAAACACGCCCAAAACACCCCAAACAAGAACAGGATCACCCCCAAAAACGAAAGAAAACCCCAAAAAGCACGGATCCAATCCCAAAACCACTCTAAACGTACCTGATGTTCTCCAAATCCAAATGTCCACTCCCAACCACCATAAAACCCATTAGGAACTCAACGAAACCCAACGGAAACCCCAAAAACACCTCAAAAACACCCCAGAAAAGAACTGGATCAGAAGAAAAAACACCAAACACTATGAATTTCCCCGCAAAACCACCCTAAACTCACCTGATCTTCTTCAAAACCCACAATCCACTCCCATTTACCCTAACGACCAACGAGAATCCAACTAAAACCCAACGGAGACCCCAAAACAAGTCGAAAACACCCCAAACAAGAACAGGATAACCCCTAAAAAAGAAAGAAAACCCCAAAAACCATAGATCCACCCCAAAAACACACTAAACCTACCTGATGTTCTCCAAATCCCAAAGTCCACTCCCAACAAACTTAAAACACATTAGGAAATCAACGAAACGCAACGGAAACCCCAAAACACGTCAAAAACACCACAAAAAAAAGCGGGATCACCCCCAAAACCAAAAGAAAACCCTAAAAGCCGTTGATCCACCCCAAAAGTCCCCCGAAACCTACCTGATGTTCTCCAATACCCACAATTTACACGTTTTCACCATGATGAACAACAAGAACCCAACAAAACCCAACGGAGACCCCAAAATATGTCAAAAACACCCCAAAAAAGAATGGGACCACCCCAAAAACAGAAGAAAACGCTAAAAAAAAAACAGAAGAATTCAACCAAAACCATAGATTCACCACCCAGAAAAACTTAAACTCACCTGATATTCTCCAAAACCCACAATTTACACTTTTCCAACATGATGACCAACAAGAACCCAACAAAACCCAACGGAGACCCCAAAACACATCAAAAACACACCAAAAAAGAACGGGATCACCCCAGAAAAACAGAAAAAAAAAAACAAATACCATGAATCCACCCCAAAAGTCCCCCTAAACCTACCTGATGTTCTCCAAAACCCACAATTTACACTTTTCCACCATGATGCCAACGGAAAACCCAACGAAACCCAACGGAGAACCCAAAACACATCAAAACCACCACAAACAAGAACGGAATCACCCCCAAAACTGGAACAAAATCCCCAAAATGCACGGATCAAATCCCAAAACCACCCTAAACCTACCTGATGTTCTCCAAAACCCCACTATTCAGCCTTTTCCACCAAAATGAACAAGGAAAACACAACGAAACAAAACAGAGACCACAAAACACGTCAAAAACACCCCAAACAAGAACGGAATCACCCCCAAAACTGGAAGAAAATCCGCCAAAAACATAGATCCACCCCAAAAAGACAGTAAACCTACCTGATGTTCTCCAAAACACGCAATTTACACTTTTCCAACATGATGACCAACAAGAACCCAGCAAAACCCAACGGAGACCCCAAAACACATCAAAAACACCCCAAAAATGAATTCGATCACCCCCCCAAAAAAAACAGAAGAAAATCCCAAATACCATGAATCCACCCCAAAAGTCCCCCTAAACCTACCTGATGTTCTCCAAAACCCACAATTTACACTTTTCCACCATGATGACCACGAGAAACCCAATGAAACCCAACGGAGACCCCAAAACACGTCAAAAACATGCCAAAAAACAACTGGATCACTAGAAAAAACAGAACAAAACCCTAAAAACCATGAATCTGCCCCAGAAGTCCTCATAAACCTACCTGATGTTCTCCAAAACCCACAATTTACACTTTTCCACCATGATGACCACGGAAAACACAACGAAACCCAACGGAGAACCCAAAACACGCCCAAAACACCCCAAACAAGAACAGGATCACCCCCAAAAACGAAAGAAAACCCCAAAAAGCACGGATCCAATCCCAAAACCACTCTAAACGTACCTGATGTTCTCCAAATCCAAATGTCCACTCCCAACCACCATAAAACCCATTAGGAACTCAACGAAACCCAACGGAAACCCCAAAAACACCTCAAAAACACCCCAGAAAAGAACTGGATCAGAAGAAAAAACACCAAACACTATGAATTTCCCCGCAAAACCACCCTAAACTCACCTGATCTTCTTCAAAACCCACAATCCACTCCCATTTACCCTAACGACCAACGAGAATCCAACTAAAACCCAACGGAGACCCCAAAACAAGTCGAAAACACCCCAAACAAGAACAGGATAACCCCTAAAAAAGAAAGAAAACCCCAAAACCATAGATCCACCCCAAAAACACACTAAACCTACCTGATGTTCTCCAAATCCCAAAGTCCACTCCCAACAAACTTAAAACACATTAGGAAATCAACGAAACGCAACGGAAACCCCAAAACACGTCAAAAACACCACAAAAAAAAGCGGGATCACCCCCAAAACCGAAAGAAAACCCTAAAAGCCGTTGATCCACCCCAAAAGTCCCCCGAAACCTACCTGATGTTCTCCAATACCCACAATTTACACGTTTTCACCATGATGAACAACAAGAACCCAACAAAACCCAACGGAGACCCCAAAATATGTCAAAAACACCCCAAAAAAGAATGGGACCACCCCAAAAACAGAAGAAAACGCTAAAAAAAAAACAGAAGAATTCAACCAAAACCATAGATTCACCACCCAGAAAAACTTAAACTCACCTGATATTCTCCAAAACCCACAATTTACACTTTTCCAACATGATGACCAACAAGAACCCAACAAAACCCAACGGAGACCCCAAAACACATCAAAAACACACCAAAAAAGAACGGGATCACCCCAGAAAAACAGAAAAAAAAAAACAAATACCATGAATCCACCCCAAAAGTCCCCCTAAACCTACCTGATGTTCTCCAAAACCCACAATTTACCCTTTTCCACCATGATGCCAACGGAAAACCCAACGAAACCCAACGGAGAACCCAAAACACATCAAAAACACCACAAACAAGAACGGAATCACCCCCAAAACTGGAACAAAATCCCCAAAAAGCACGGATCAAATCCCAAAACCACCCTAAACCTACCTGATGTTCTCCAAAACCCACTATTCAGCCTTTTCCACCAAAATGAACAAGGAAAACACAACGAAACAAAACAGAGACCACAAAACACGTCAAAAACACCCCAAACAAGAACGGAATCACCCCCAAAACTGGAAGAAAATCCGCCAAAAACATAGATCCACCCCAAAAAGACAGTAAACCTACCTGATGTTCTCCAAAACACGCAATTTACACTTTTCCAACATGATGACCAACAAGAACCCAGCAAAACCCAACGGAGACCCCAAAACACATCAAAAACACCCCAAAAATGAATTCGATCACCCCCCCCAAAAAAAACAGAAGAAAATCCCAAATACCATGAATCCACCCCAAAAGTCCCCCTAAACCTACCTGATGTTCTCCAAAACCCACAATTTACACTTTTCCACCATGATGACCACGAGAAACCCAATGAAACCCAACGGAGACCCCAAAACACGTCAAAAACATGCCAAAAAACAACTGGATCACTAGAAAAAACAGAACAAAACCCTAAAAACCATGAATCTGCCCCAGAAGTCCTCATAAACCTACCTGATGTTCTCCAAAACCCACAATTTACACTTTTCCACCATGATGACCACGGAAAACACAACGAAACCCAACGGAGAACCCAAAACACGCCCAAAACACCCCAAACAAGAACAGGATCACC
>NW_028136716.1:0-15581 GCF_965140915.1 Aythya marila | reverse complement strand
GCCAGGGCCCCCCCGGGGGGGCCCCAACCGCAGCACCCCGGGGCGCCCCCGCACCCCCAGCCCCCCCGGGGGGTCGTCGTCGTCGTCGTCGTCCCCCCCGCGCTCCCCCCGGCCCGATTATTTCGCCCTGGAGCTGCTGGACGGGCACCTCTACCTGCTGCTGGACATGGGCTCGGGGGGCATCAAGGTGCGAGCCAGCGGCCGCAAGGTGACCGACGGAGAGTGGTGCCACGTGGACGTGCAGAGAGACGGGCGGCGAGGTGCGCGGGCAAGGGGCGTGCAAGGGGGGGTGGGTGTGCAAGGGGTGTGGGGGTGAGGGGTGTGCAAGGAGAGGGGGTGTGGGGGTGAGGGTGGTGCCACGTGGATGTGCAGTGTGATGGGTGGCGAGGTGCGCGTGCGAGGGGCGTGCGAGGGGCGTGCAAGGGGGGGTGGGGGTGAGGGGTGTGCAAGGAGAGGGGTAAGGGGGTGCCATGTGGATGTGCAGTGTGATGGGTGGCGAGGTGCGTGTGCAAGGGGCGTGTGAGGGGGCCCCCACATACCCCCCCCATGACCCCCCATGACCCCCCCTGACCCCCCCATGACCCCCATATAACCCCCCCTTTCCCCCCCCCCAAAGGCTCTGTGTCGGTGAACAGCCGCAGCACCCCCTTCATGGCCTCAAAATAGTGCCCCCCCCGACCCCCCATCCCAATAAACTCCCCCCAAGACCCCCCCCGACCCCTCCACCCCCATATACCCCCCCAATATGACCCCTCCTGACCCCCCCCGACCCCCCCACCCCCATATAACCCCCATATACCCCCCATATGACCCTCCCTGACCCCCCTACCCCCATATATCCTCCCAATATGACCCCTCCATGACCCCCCTTACCCCCCATATGACCCCCCCATGACCCCCCCGACCCCTCCACCCCCATATAACCCCCCCATATACCCCCCCATATAACCCCCCCTTTCCCCCCCCAAAGGCTCGGTGTCGGTGAACAGCCGCAGCACCCCCTTCGTGGCCTCAAAATAGTGCCCCCCCCGACCCCCCCATCCCAATAACCCCCCCCAACGACCCCATATGACCCCCCTGACCCCCCCATGACCCCCCATGACCCCCCTTATCCCCCATATACCCCCACATATGACCCCCCCTGACCCCCTCCACCCCCATATACCCCCCCAATATGACCCCCCCATGACCCCCCTGACCCCCCCCACCCCCATATACCCCCCCATAACCCCCCTTTCCCCCCCCCCAAAGGCTCGGTGTCGGTGAACAGCCGCAGCACCCCCTTCGTGGCCAGCGGCGAGAGCGAGGTGCTGGACCTGGCCTCGCAGCTTTACGTGGGGGGGCTGCCGGAGGGGCTGCCCCCCCCCGCCGAGGTGTGGACGGCCTTCCTGCGCTACGGCTTCGTGGGCTGCCTCCGTGACCTCTTCGTGGACGGCCGCAGCCGGGACCTGCGGCGCTTGGCCAGCGAGCAGGGGGCGGCGGGGGTGGCCCCCCTCTGCAGCCGGGACCCCCCCCGGCACTGCGCCTCGGGACCCTGTCGCCACGGGGGGGTCTGCAGGGAGGGCTGGAACCGCTTCGTCTGCGACTGCCTGGGCACCGGGTACCTGGGGGCCCGCTGCGAGAATGGTGAGGGGGGGGCTTCTTTTTGGGGGGGGGGGGGATTTGGGGGGAATTGGGGTGGGGGGTGTTTGGGGAGGGGGTGTTTGGGGAGGGGGACATTTGGGCACTGGGTACCTGGGGGCCTGCTGCGAGAATGGTGAGGGGGGGGCTTTTGGGGGGGGGGGGTTTGGGGGGGTGTTTGGGATGGAGGAGGATGGGGAGGGGGTGTTTGGGGAGGGGGACATTTGGGTACTGGGTACCTGGGGGCCCGCTGCGAGAATGGTGAGGGGGGGGCTTCTTTTTGGGGGGGGGGAGTTGGGGGGGTGTTTGGGATGGAGGAGGATGGGGAGGGGGTGTTTGGGGAGGGGGTGTTTGGGGAGGGGGACATTTGGGCACCGGGTACCTGGGGGACCGCTGTGAGAATGGTGAGGGGGGGGCTTCTTTTTTGGAGGGGGGGGGATTTGGGGGGAATTGGGGTGGGGGGTGTTTGGGGAGGGGGCCATTTGGGGACAGGGACATTTGGGGTCTGGGACATTTGGGTACGAGGACAATTGAGAATGGGGACATTTGGGGACGAGGACATTTGGGGAGGGGGCTATTTGGGGAGGGGGCTATTTGGGGACAGGGACATTTGGGGACAGGGTCATTTGGGGACAGGGCCATTTGGGGAGGGGGCCATTTGGGGACAGGGACATTTGGGGTCTGGGACATTTGGGTACGAGGACAATTGAGAATGGGGACATTTGGGGACAAGGACATTTGGGGATGGGGACATTTGGGGACGAGGACATTTGGGGAGGGGGCCATTTGGGGACGGGGCCATTTGGGGTCAGGGACATTTGGGGACAGGGACATTTGGGTACAAGGACACTTGGAGCCAAGAATATTTGGATCCAGAGCCTTTTGGGCACGGGGCCACTTGGCCTTGGGGGACCCCCAGGGTCAAAAATATTTAACCCCCAAAATGTTTAACCCCTGCGTGCCCGCAGAGGCGGCGGTGCTGAGCTACGATGGCAGCATGTACCTGAAGATCCTGGTGCCGGGGGCGGCGCACACGGAGGCCGAGGACGTGGCGCTGCGCTTCATGTCCCCCCGCGCCTACGGCCTCGTCCTGGCCACCACCTCGCGGCACTCGGCCGACACGCTGCGCCTCGAGCTGGACGCCGGCCGCATCAAGCTCACCGTCAACCTGGGTGAGGCCCCGAAATCGGTGATTTTGGGGGCCGAGCGGGGGCCGAAACGGTGCACGGCGCCCCCAGATTGTCCCCAGGGTGCCCGAGTTGTCCCCAAAGCGGTGCTCAGGGAGACAAAGTGGTGACTGAGAGGACAAAGCAGGCCCCAAAATGGTGCCTACTGGCCCAAAATTGTCCCTAACATCCCTAAATTGTCCCCAGGGTGCCCGAGTTGTCCCCAAAGCGGTGCTCAGGGAGACAAAGTGGTGACTGAGAGGACAAAGCAGGCCCCAAATTGGTGCCTACTGCCCCAAAATTGTCCCTAATGTCCCCAAATTGTCCCCAGGGTGCCCGAATTGTCCCCAAAGCAGTGCTCAGGGAGACAAAGTGGTGCCTGAGAGGCCATAACAGGCCCCAAAATGGTGCCTACTGGCCCAAAGTTGTCCCCAGTGTCCCCAAATTGTCCCCAGGGTGCCCGAGTTGTCCCCAAAGCGGTGCTCAGGGAGACAAAGTGGTGACTGAGAGGCCAAAGCAGGCCCCAAAATGGTGCCTACTGGCCCCAAATTGTCCCTAACGTCCCTAAATTGTCCCCAAAGCAGTGCTCAGGGAACCAAAGTGGTGCCTGAGAGGCCAAAGTGGGCCCCAAAATGGTGCTAATTGCCCTAAAATTGTTCCCAGCAGCCTTAAATTGTCCCAAACGTCCCCAAATTGTCCCCAAAAGTGTTCAAGGCAACAAAATGGCTCCTGGGAGGCCCAAAGTAGGCCCCGAAATGGTGCCCAGTGCCCCCAAAATTGTCCCTAACTTCCCCAAATCATCCCCAAAGCAGAGTTTAGGGAGCCAAAATAGTGCCCAGCAGGCCTAAAGTGGGCCCCAAATTGTCCCCAACACCCCTAAATTGTCCCAAACTCCCCCAAATTGTCCCCAAAACGGTGCATAGGGACCTAAAATGGTCCCCGAGAGGCCAAAGTGGGCCCCAAAATGGTGCCCGGCGCCCCAAATTTGTCCCTAACACTCCTAACTTGTCCCCAACACCCCCAAATTGTCCCAAAACCCACAAAATTATCCCCAAAATTGTGCATAGGGACTTAAAATGGTGCCTCAGAGCCCCAAATGGGCCCCAAAGTGGTGCCCAGAGCCCCCAAATTGTCCCCAGAAGCCCCAAACTGTCCCCAAAATGGTGCCTGGGGCCCCAAAACAGTGCCTGGGGCCCTAAAATCGCCCCTGGCTCCCCAAAACAGCCCCAAATCCCCCAAAACGGCGCCGGAGCTGACTTGGGCACCCGCGGCCCCATTGCGTGTCCCCCCCCCCCCCGTGCCCCCTCCCCACCCTGCGGGTTTGGAGCCTTCGTGACCCCCCCCCACTGCCCCCCCCTTGGGCACAGCGCCGGGACCCCCCCAAAAGGGGCTGGGACCCCCCAGAGGGGCCGGGACCCCCCCATGAGATTGGGGCCCCCCCTATGGGATTGGGGACCCCCCTATGGGACCGGAGACCCCTCCCATGGGATTGGGACCCCCTCATGAGATTGGGGCCCCCCCTATGGGATTGGGGACCCCCCCCCCCGAGATTGGGGCCCCCCCATGGGACTGGGGACCCCCCTATGGGTTTGAGGACCCTCCTATGGGATTGGGGCCCCCCCATGGGATTGGAGACCCCCCTATGGGATCGGGGACTCCCCATGGGATCGGGGACCCCACTATGGGATTGGGGACCCCCCCTTGGGTTTTGGTCCCCCCACCCCATAGTTTTGGGGCCCCCCCGGTCCCGGCGCGCTTGCCCCCACCGCCCCGCAGCGGTTGACGAGGGGGGGCCCAGCCCTGGGGTGCCCCCTCCCCCCGGGCTGGGCCCTACAAGGGGGCCGGGATCACCCGGCCGTGAGGTGCCTCTGACCCCCCCCCCCGGACCCCCCCATCCCAATCCCGGCATCCTCATCCCATCCCATCATCTGCACCCCATCACTTCCATCCCAATCCCAATCCCATTAATCCCCATCCCAATCCCATTATCCCCACCCTAATCTCATTATCCCCATCCCAATCCCATTATTCCCATTCCCATTATCTTCATCCCATCCCATCATCCCCACCCCAACCCCATCATCCCAATCCTATTATTCCCATCCCAATCCCATTATCCCCACCCCAATCCCATCATCCCAATTCCAATCTCATCCCATCATCCCTACCCCAATCCCATCATCCCCACCCCAATCCCATCATTCTCATCCCAATCCCATTATCCCCATCCCAATCCCATTGTCCCAATCCCATCATCCCCACCCCAATCCCATCATCCCACCCCCATCATCCCAATCCCAATCCCGTTATCCCCATTCAATCCCATCCCATCATCCCCACCCCAGTCCCAATCCCATCATCCCAATCCCATTATCCCCATCCCACCCCAATCCCATCATCCCCATCCCAATCCCGTTATCCCCATCCCATCCTAATCCCATCACCCCACCCCCATCACCCCAATTCCATCATCCCAATCCCGTTATCCCCATCCCGATCCCATTATTTCCATCCCACCCCAATCCCATCACCCCAATCCCGTAATCCCAATCCCATAATCCCAATCCCATCACCCCAATCCCATCATCCCCATCCCATCCCATCACCCCCATCCCATCATCCCAATCCCGTTATCCCCATCCCGATCCCATTATTCCCATCCCACCCCAATCCCATCACCCCAACCCCATAATCCCACCCCCATAATCCCACCCCCATAATCCCACCCCCATAATCCCAATCCCATTATCCCAACCCCATCACCCCAACCCCATCATCCCACCCCACCCCCATAATCCCAACCCCATAATCCCACCCCCATAATCCCAACCCCATAATCCCAATAATCCCCCCGGCACCTCGCGGCCCCCCCCCCCGGCCCCCTCCCCGCTCGTCCCCGGGGTGGGTGCGCGCAGCGGCGGCGCGAAGGGCCCTGATGCCGCTCTCTTCTCTCCCCAGACTGCGTGCGCGTGGGCTGCCACCCCAGTAAGTGTGCCCCCCCCCCACCCCCCAAAACCCCCCCCAGGGTGCCTGGGTCCCCCCCCACCCTTGGGTGCCCCCCCCACCCTTGGGTGCCCCTCCCCGTATCCCCTGGGTGCTCCCTTGGGTGCCCCCCCCTCCCAGTGCTCTTGGTCCCCTGGGTGCCCCCCCCCCCCCAAGGTTTCCTGACCCCCCCCTCCCCGCACACACGCGTGTGTCCCGGTTGTGCACACGCGTGTGAGGACAGGTGGGGGGGGGGGGGGCGTCGTGTGAAGTCAGGTAAGGAGGGGGCACGCGCGTGTGCAAGGGGTGGGGGGGGGGTCGCCGTCGTGCAAGGAGAGGGGGGTGGGGGGGTGTAAATGCACACGCGTGTGCAAGGAGGGGTGCATGTGTGTGTGAGGACTCTACACACGTGTGTGTGCAAGGGCTGGGGGCACACGCGTGTGCAAGGGCTGGCATCCCACACACACAGGGCCGCACAGCGGAGGTGCTGGGGGGGGGCCCTGGTGACACACGCGTGTGCACAGAGGGTGGTGTGGGGAGGGGAGGGGCGGGGAGGGGACACGCGCGTGTGCAACACGTGCCCGGACCCAGCGAGGACTCAAGGTGAGTGTGGTCCCCTTGCACGAGGACGCCCCCGGGGTGGCCCCGTCCCCCTCCCCCAGGACCCAGGCGCCCTCCCTGTGCCCCCACCGTGTTTCCTGGGGGGAGGGGGGGGCACACGCGTGTGCAGCCTTGCACACACGTTGCACACGTATGGCCTGTGGGTGTGCACAGGCGTGCAAGCGTTGCAGCCGTGCACACACCCACATTCACGTGTCCTGCAGCTGTGCACGGATGTGTGCAAACGCGTGTGCACGCTCACTCACACGCGTGTGCACCCCCGCCCTCTCTCTCTGCATGCTCCCCCCCCCCCTCCCATAACCCCCCCGTGCCCCTCCCCGTGTGCACACGCTGGTGCCCCAGGGCCGGGCTGGCACAAGCGTGTGCAAGGCGCGTGCACTCCCTGGTGTGCGCTGCTTGTGAGCGTGCGGGTGTGCAGGGGGCTGAGTGTGTTTGCTGGGGGGGGGGGGGAGTGTGCACGGTGGGGGGGGTGGGGGTGCACCAGGGGGGTGGGGGTGTGCTGGGCGTGCACTGGGTGCTCTGGGTGTGCCCCAGGTGTGCACTGGGGGTGTGCTGGGTGTGCCCCGGGTGTGTGTTGGGTGTGCGCTGGGTGCCCTGGGTGTGTTGAGTGTGCACTGGGTGTGAGTTGGGTGTGCGCTGGGTGCCCTGGGTGCCCACTGGCTGTACGTTGGGTGCCCTGCTTGTGCATTGGGTGCTCCGAATGTGCCCCGAGTGTGCCCCGAATGTGCCCCGAGTGTGCCCTGAGTGTGCCCTGAGTGTGCCCCAGGTGTGCCAGGTGTGCACTGGGTGTGCTGAGTGTGCACTGAGCTTGTGTTGAGTGTGCGCTGGGTGCCCTGGGTGCCCGCTGGCTGTACGTTGGGTGCCCTGGTTGTGCACTGGGTGCCCCGAATGTGCCCCGAATGTGCCCCAAGTGTGCCCCGAGTGTGCCCTGAGTGTGCCCCAGGCGTGCCAGGTGTGCACTGGGTGTGCTGAGTGTGCCCTGGGTGCCCGCTGTCTGTATGTTGGGTGCCCTGCTTGTGCACTGGGTGCCCCAAATGTGCCCCGAGTGTGCCCCAAGTGTGCCCTGAGTGTGCCATGAGTGTGCCAAGCGTGCTGAGTGTGCCCTGGGTGTGTGCTGAGTGTGCCCTGGGTGTGTGCTGGGTGCCCTGGGTGCCCTCTGTCTGTACATTGGGTGCCCTGGGCGTACATTGGGTGCCCCGAATGTGCCCCGAGTGTGCCCCGAGTGTGCCCTGGATGTGCTGGGTGTGCTGAGTGTGCGCTGGGTGTGCTGAGTGTGCCCTGGGTCTGTGCTGGGTGCCCTGGGTGCCCGCTGGCTGTACGTTGGGTGCCCTGCTTGTGCACTGGGTGCCCCAAATGTGCCCCGAATGTGCCCCGAGTGTGCCCTGAGTGTGCCCCGAGTGTGCCCCGAGCGTGCCCTGGGTGTGCCAAGCGTGCTGAGTGTGCCCTGGGTGTGCGCTGGGTGCCCTGGATGCCCGCTGGCTGTACGTTGGGTGCCCTGCTTGTGCATTGGGTGCCCCGAATGTGCCCCGAGTGTGCCCCGAGTGTGCCCTGAGCGTGCCCCGAGTGTGCCCTGAGTGTGCCCTGGATGTGCTGGGTGTGCTGAGTGTGCCCTGGGTGTGTGCTGAGTGTGCACTGGGTGTGCTGAGTGTGCGCTGGGTGTGCGCTGGGTGCCCTGGGTGCCCGCTGTCTGTATGTTGGGTGCCCTGCTTGTGCACTGGGTGCCCCAAATGTGCCCCGAGTGTGCCCCGAGCGTGCCCTGAGCGTGCCCTGAGTGTGCCCTGAGTGTGCCCCAAGTGTGCCAGGCGTGCTGAGTGTGCACTGGGTGCCCACTGGCTGTACGTTGGGTGCCCTGGGCGTACATTGGGTGCCCCAAATGTGCCCCGAATGTGCCCCGAGCGTGCCCCGAGCGTGCCCTGAGCGTGCCCTGAGCGTGCCCTGAGCGTGCCCCGGGCGTGCACTGACGTCCTCGTGCAGGCAAGGGCCCCGAGACGCTGGTGGCGGGGCAGCGTCTGGATGACAACGAGTGGCACAGCGTGCGCGTCCTGCGCCGCGGCCGCAGCCTCCAGCTCTCCGTCGACAACGTCACCGTCGAGGGTAGGGGGCTCGGGGGGCTCGGGGGGGGCTTGGGGGGGGACTGGGGGGGGGTTGGGGGGGCTGGGGGGGTTGGGGGGGGGCTGGGGAGGGGGCTGGGGGGGTTGTGGGGGGCTGGGGGGGGGTTATGGGGTCATTGGGGTGATGGGGATGTGGGTTGAGGGGTCTTTGGGTGGGGACACGCAAGGGGGTCTTTGGGGATGTGGGGAGGGGGTTGCAGGGATCGGGGGGGGGTTATGGGGATGTGGGGGTGTGGGAGGGGGGGTTTGGGGTTCTTGGGGGTTTGGGGGGGGCTGTGGGGATGTGGGGGGGGCTGTGGGGGCATGGGGGGGTTGTGGGGGTATGGGGTTGGTCTTTGGGGGCAGGGGTGAGGGTCTATGGGGATGTGGGGGCTTGGGGGGGAACTGTGGGGTCATGGCGGGTCTATGGGGACATGGGGACGTGGGGGGGGTCCTGGAGCTCCATGGGGCTGTGACACAGGGACACAAAAGCCCATGGGGACATTGACTGTGGGGTCAGGGGTCTATGGGGCCATGGTCCATGGCCATAAAGCCCCACGGGGTCACTGACCATGGGGTCAGGGGTCTATGGGGTCATGGCCATGGAGCCCCACGGGGACTTGGGGCCTTAACCCATGGACACAAGACCCCATGGGGACACTGACCATGGGGTCCTAGGTCTATGGGTCATGGCCATATAGCTCTATGGGGACTTGGGGTCACGACACACGGCCACGAAACCCCAAATCCCCATGGGGACGTTGACCATGGGGTCATGGGTCTATGGGTCATAGTGCACGACCATACACCCCAACGGGGACTTGGGGACATGGTGCATGGACACGAAGCCCCATGGGGATTTGGGGTCATGGTGCATGGCCATATAACCCCACAGGGACTTGGGGCCATAACCCATGGACACAAGACCCCATGGGGACATTGGCCATGGGGCCGTGGGTCTATGGGGTCATAGTGCATGGCCATATAGCCCCATGGGGATTTGGGGTCATGGTGCATGGCCATATAGCCCCACGGGGTCTTGGGGCCACGACACACAGCCACGAAACCCCAAATCCCCATGGGGACATTGGCCATGGGGCCATGGCTCTATGGGTCATGCCACACGACCATACACCCCAACGGGGACTCGCGACCACCCCACCCAAACACCACTCCCCCCGGCTGACCTCCCTCAACCCCCCCCACACCCCACACCCCCCCACACCCCATTTCTCCCCCTATAACCCCCCATAACCGCCCTCCAGGCCAGCTCTCGGGCGCCCACACCCGGCTGGAGCTGCACAGCATCGAGACGGGGATGGTGACGGAGCGGCGCTTCCTGGCCGCCGTCCCCTCCAATTTTTTGGGGCACCTGAGCGGGCTCCTCTTCAACGGGCTGCCCTACCTCGACCTCTGCAAGAACGGCGACCTCAGCTCGGCCTGCGAGCTCAACGCCCGCTTCGGGCTCCGCGCCATCGTGGCCGACCCCGTGGCCTTTCGGGGCCGCGGCTCCTACGTGGCGCTGGCCACCCTACAAGCCTACGGCCCCATGCACCTCTTCTTCCAGTTCCGCACCTCGGCCCCCGACGGGCTCCTGCTCTTCAACGGCGGCGACGGCGGCGACTTCCTGGCCGTCGAGCTGGTCAAGGGGTGAGTGTGGGGCGGGGGGGGGGGGATTTTTTGGGGAAGGGGGTCTCTGCTGGGGGGTGTTTGGGGTGCTCGGGGTGCTTTGGGGCCTCTTGGGGAGCTTGGGGGCATCCTGGGGTGCTTGGGGAGCTTGGGGTGCTTGGGGAGCTCTTGGGGGGCTTGGGGACCTCCTGGGGACCTTGGGGAGCTCTTGGGGGGCTTGGGGTGCTTGGGGTGCTTTGGGATCCCCTGGGGACCTCTTGGGGTGCTTGGGGAGCTTGGGGTCCTCTTGGGGTGCTTGGGGACCTCTTGGGGATCTTGGGGACCTCCTGGGGACCTCTTGGGGTGCTTGGGGTCCTCCTGGGGACCTCTTGGGGTGTTTGGGGTGCTCGGGGTGCTTTGGGGCCTCTTGGGGAGCTTGGGGGCATCCTGGGGAGCTTGGGGAGCTCTTGGGGGGCTTGGGGAGCTTGGGGTCCTCTTGGGGTGCTTGGGGACCTCCTGGGGACCTTGGGGATCTCCTGGGGACCTCTTGGGGTGCTGGGGGTGCTTTGGGATCCCCTGGGGTCCTCTTGGGGTGCTTGGGGACCTCCTGGGGACCTTGGGGACCTCCTGGGGTGCTCGGGGTGCTTTGGGGCCTCTTGGGGACCTCCTGGGGTGCTTGGGGGCATCCTGGGGAGCTTGGGGTGCTTGGGGGTTCTTGGGGACCCCTTGGGGTGCTTGGGGAGCTTGGGGGGGTCCTGGAGAATTTGGGGACTTCCTGGGGGTGCTCGGGGACATCCTGGGGACCTTGGGGGTCTCCTGGGGGTCTCCTGGGGACCTCCTGGGGTGCTCAGGGATGTCCCTGGGGACCTCTTGGGGACCCCCTGGGGGACCCCAGGGACCTCCCAGACCCCGCAGGATCCTGGGGACATCCCCCTGGGCTCAGGCCCCTCCTCTTTTAATCAGCCCCGCCCCCTTGGGCTCAGACCCCTCCCCCTTTAGGCCAGGCCCCTCCCCCTTTGCTCAGGCCCCTCCCCTTAGGTCAGACCACGCCCACTAGACTCAGACCACGCCCCCCAGTGCAATTACACCCACTACACCTTCAACCTAAGCCATGCCCCCCTGGGCTCAGACCCCTCCCCCTTTGGTCAGACTCCTCCCCCCGGCTCAGGACACGCCCCCTGAGCTCAGACCACGCCCCCTAGACTCAGACCACGCCCCCCAGTGCAATTACACCCACTAGATCTTCGACCTTAGCAATGCCCCCCTGGGCTCTGACCCCTCCCCTTGGGTCCAGACCCCTCCCCTTTTTCTCAGGCCCCTCCCCTTGGGTCAGACCACGCCCCCTAGACTCAGACCACGCCCCCTGGTACAGTTACACCTGCTGCACTTTCAACCTAAGCAATGGTCCCCCTTGGGTCCAGGCCCCTCCCCTTTTGCTCAGGCCCCTCCCCTTGGGTCAGACCACGCCCCCTAGGCTCAGACCACGCCCCCTAGGCTCAGACCACGCCCCCCCGGCGCAGGTACATCCACTACGTGTTCGACCTGGGGGACGGCCCGTCGCTGATGAAGGGCAACTCGGAGCAGCCGCTGCACGACGGGCGCTGGCACGAGGTGGCCGTGGCCCGCGAGGGGGGGGCCCTGCACGCGCTGCGCGTCGACGGGCGCCCGGTCACACAGCACGGCCAGGGGGCGAGGAACCTCGACCTCAAGGGTGAGCCGGGGGGGGGGCACCCATGGGGGGGGGGCACCCATGGGTGGGGGGGGTCGAGGGGGGGGCACCCATCGGGGGGCACCCATGGAGGGGGGGGGCTGGGGGGGAGGCACTCGTGGGGGGGGGTCGAGGGGGGGCACCCATGGGGGGGGTCGAGGGGGGGGGCACCCATGGGTGGGGGGGGTCGAGGGGGGGGGGCACCCATGGGGGGGGGGGGCTGGGGGGGGACTTAAATGGGGGGCAGCCTATGGGGGGGGTGTCTATGGGGGGTCTTAAATGGGGGAGTGCCTATGGGGGGGTGTCTATGGGGGGTCTTAAATGGGGGGGCACCCATGGGGGGGGCACCCATGGGTGGGGGGGGCTGGGGGGGAGGGGCACCCGTGGGGGGGACTATGAGGGGGGGGGATTAAATGGGGGGGCACCCATAGGGGGGGGTCTGTGGGGGGTCTTAAATGGGGGGGGCGTCTATGGGGGGGGTCTTAAATGGGGGGGCACCCATGGGGGGGATCTAAATGGGGGGGGCTTCAATGGGGGGCACCCATGGGGGGGAGTATGGGGGGAGAATTAAATGGGGGGGGCATCTATGGGGGGGCTTAAATGGGGGGGGTGCCCATGGGGGGCTTAAATGGGGGGGGTGCCCATGGGGGGGGCTTGGAGGGGGGGACTTAAATGGGGGGGCATCTATGGGGGGGGTGATGGAAGGGGGGTGATGGAAGGGGGGTGATGATGGAAGCGGGGGGGGTCAGTGGGGTCCTCCCCCGTGCCCCCCCCCCCGACCCCCCTCTGCCCCCCCCCCAGGGGAGCTGTTCGTGGGGGGGGGCCCCCCGGGCGCTGCTGGGGCGCCTCCCCCGCCTGGTGGCGTCGCGGGGGGGCTTCCAGGGCTGCCTCGCATCCCTCGACCTCAACGGCCGCCTGCCCGACCTGCTGGGGGACGCCCTGCACCGAGGGGGGGGCGTCCAGAGGGGCTGCCAGGGTGAGTGGGGGGGGAATGGGGGGCTGGGGGGGGCTGGGGGGGGGGTTTGGGGGGGCTAAGGGGGGGTTATGGGGGGTTATTGGGGGGGTTATGGGGGGGTTATGGGGGATATGGGGGGCTATGGGGGGTTTGGGGGGGGATATGGGGGGGTTATAGGGGATATGGGGGGGTTTGGGGGGGCTCAGGGGGGGTTATGGGGGGGTTATGGGGGATATGGGGGGGGTTGGGATGCCCTGCACCAAGGGGGGGGCGTCCAGAAGGGCTGCCAGGGTGAGTGGGGGGGGTTTGGGGGGGCTCAGGGGGGGTTATGGGGGGGTTATGGGGGGATATGGGGGGTTATGGGGGGATATGGGGGGGTTTTGGGGGATATGGGGGGGGTTTGGGACGCCCTGCACCGAGGGGGGGGCGTCCAGAGGGGCTGCCAGGGTGAGTGGGGGGGGGTGGGGGGCTGGGGGGGGGGTTGGGGGGGTTATGGGGGGGCTCAGGGGGGTTATGGGGGGTTATAGGGGAAATGGGGGGGCTGGGGGGGCTGGGAGGGGGTTTGGGGGGTTATGGGGGGGTTATAGGGGATATGGGGGGTATGGGGAAATGGGGAGGTTGGGGGGGTCTGGGGGCACATAGGAGGGTGTTTGGGGGGGGGTTATGGGGGGGTTTGGGACATCTTTATGTCCCCCCTTGTGCCCCCAACCCATGGGTGCCCCCCTTTATCTTTATGCCCCCCCCGTGCCCCCCCACCCATGGGTGCCCCCCCCGTGCCCCCCCACCCATGGGCGCCCCCTTTATGTCCCCTCCCTTATGCTTCCCCCCACCCATGGGTGCCCCCCCCGTGCCCCCCACCCATGGGTGCCCCCCTTTATCTTTATGTCCCCTCTCGTGCCCCCCACCCATGGGTGCCCCCCCGTGCCCCCCCACCCATGGGTGCCCCCCCTGCCCCCCCCCAGGCCCCAGCACGACGTGCGCCGAGGACTCGTGCGCCAACCAGGGGGTTTGCCTGCAGCAGTGGGACGGCTTCAGCTGCGACTGCTCCATGAGCGCGCACAGGGGGCCCGCCTGCACCGAGCGTGGGTCCTGGGGGGGTCCTGGGGGGGTCCTGGGGGGGTCTTGGGGGGGTCCTGGGGGGGTCTTGGGAGGGTCTGGGGGGGTCTTGGGAGGTACTGGGGGGGTTCTGGGGGGCTGGTTGGGGGTCTTGGGGGGCTATGGGGGGGTTCTGGGGGGCCTATGGAGTCCTGGGGGGGTCTTGGGAGGGTTCTGGGGGGGTTCTGGGGGGCTGGGGGGGGTCCTGGGGGGGCTATGGGGGCCTGGGGGGCTATGGGGAGGTCTTGAGGGGGTCCGGGGGGGGCTATCAGGGGCTGGGGGGGGTCTTGGGGGGCTGGGGGGAGGTCTTGGGGGTCCTGGGGGGGTTCTGTGGGGGTCCTGAGGGGGGCTATTAGGGGCTGGGGGGGGGTCTGGGGATCCTGGGGGGGGCTGAGGGGGGTCTTGGGAGGGTCCTGGGGGGGTTCTGGGGGGCTGGGGGGAGGTCTTGGGGGGCTATGGAGGGGTTCTGGGGGGGGTCCTGGGGGGTTAGGGGGGAGTTCTGGGGGCTTCTGGGGCACTGGGGGGGGTCTTGGGGGGCTATGGGGGGGCTCGGGGGGGTTCCTGGGGGGTTGGGGGGGGTTCTGGGGGACTGGGGGGGTCCCAGGGGGGTCCTGGAGGAGTTCTGGGGGGTCTTGGGGGTGCTATCAGGGGCTGGGGGGGGGTCTGGGGGACTGGGGGGGTCTGGGGGGGGTCCTGGGGAGCTGGGGGGGCTCCTGGGACCCTTTGCACAAGCAGTGGGGGTGTTGTGCAGGGTTTGGGGGGGGGGGGGGGCCTCGTGCATTGCACGTGGTTTTGTGTCCCCTGGTGCCTTGCACGAGGCCCCTGTGTCCCCACGCGCCTTGCACAAGTGTCAGGACTCCCCGTGTGCCTTGCACGAGGTCTTTGTGCCCCCTCGTGCATTGCACAAGTCTCTGGGGTCCCCTTGTGCCTTGCACGGGGTCCCTGTGTCCCCTCGTGCCTTGCACAAGTGTCACGAGTCCCCAGGTGTGTTACACGGGGTCTTTGTGCCCCCTTGTGCATTGCACGAGGTGCAGGGCTCCTCTTGTGCAACGCACGGGGCCCCCGTGTGCATTGCACAAGTCTCTGGGGTCCCCACGTGCCTTGCACGGGGTCTTTGTGCCCCCTTGTGCCTTGCACGGGGTCCCCGTGTCCCACTGTGGGGCAGGGCTGGGGGGCTTCAAGGGGGTCCTTGGGGGGGGTCTTTGGGGTCTCTGTGGGGTCTCCGTGGGTCCTTGTAGGATTTCTGTGGGGTCCCTGTGGGGTCTCTCTGGGTCCCTGTGGGGTCTCTATGGGGTCTCCGTGGATCCTTTTAGGATTTCCGTGGGGTCTCTGCGGGGTCTCCACGGGGTTTCCGTGGGTTCTTGTAGGATTCCTATGGAGTCTCTGTGGATCCTTTTAGGATTTCTATGGGGTCTCCGTGGGGTCTCTGTGGGGTCCCTGTAGGATTCCCGTGGGGTCTCTGTGGGTCCTTGTAGGATTTCCATGGGGTCCTTGTGGGGTCTCTACGGGGTCTCCGTGGGGTCTCCATGGGTCCTTTTAGGATTTTCCATGGGGTCTCCATGGGTCCCTGTAGGATTTCCGTGGGGTCTCTGTAGGGTCTCTGTGGGTCCTTACAGGATTTCCATGGGATCTCTGTGGGGTCTCCATGGGGTCTCCATGGGTCCTTGTAGGATTTACATGGGGTCCCCTGTGGGGTCTCTGTGGGGTCTCCATGGATCCTTTTAGGATTTTCCATG
>NW_028136717.1:0-2000 GCF_965140915.1 Aythya marila | reverse complement strand
CAGGTGACGATTTCCGTGGACGGGATCCTGACGACGACGGGGTACACGCAGGAGGATTACACCATGCTGGGCTCCGACGACTTCTTCTACGTGGGGGGGTCCCCGAACACCGCCGACCTCCCCGGCTCCCCCGTCAGCAACAACTTCATGGGCTGCCTCAAGGACGTGAGTGGGGGGCGTGGGGGGGGGCATTGGGGTCACAGGGAGGATATGGGGTCATATGGGGTCACAGGGGGACATTGGGATAGGGGGGGGACATGGGGACATGGGGGGGGACATGGGGACATGGGGGGGGGCCTAGTGACATGCAGGGCACATGGGGGGGCATAAGGTCATGGGGTCACAGGGGGGACATGGGGTCACATGGGGACATTAGGACACAGGGGGACATGGGGGGGGACATTAGGACGTGGGGGGGTCCCCCAACACCGCTGACCTCCCCGGCTCCCCCGTCAGCAACAACTTCATGGGCTGCCTCAAGGACGTGAGTGGGGGGGGACGTTGGGGTCACGGGGGGGGACATTGGGGTCACAGGGGGGGACATTGGGGTCATATGGGGTCATATGGGGTCATATGGGGTCACAAGGGGGACATTGGGTTGGGGGGGTTACATGGGGACATTGGGATAGGGGGGTACAGGGACATTGGGGGGGGACATGGGGACATGCAGGGCACATGGGGGACATGGGGGAGCCACAGGGTCATAGGGACATCATGGGGACATTGGGGACATGGAGGGGACACGGGGTCACAGGGGGACACGGGGGTCACATAGGGTCATGGGGGGGCACAAGGACATGGGGGGGATGTGGGGTGATGGGACCATGGGACCACAGGGCTATGGGACCATGAGTCCATGGGGACATGGGGTAATGGGACCACAGGGTTATGGGACCAAGGGGACACAGGGCCATGGGGACATGGGACGATGGGCCCACAGGGACACGAGGCAATGGGACTATGGGGCCATAGGGCTATGGGACCACGAGGCCATGGGGCCATGGGAACATGGCAATGATAGGACCATGGGGACATGGAGCAATGGGACCACAGGGCCATGGGGCAATGGGACCATGGGGACAAGGGGCCATAGGGCTATGGGGCCACAGGGCCACAGGACTATGGGACCATAGGGCTATGGGACCACAAGGCCATGGGGCCATGGGAACATGGGGACAAGGGGCCATAGGGCTATGGGGCCACAGGGACACAGGGCAATGGGACCATAGGGACACGGGTCAATGGGGCCACAGGGCTATGGGACCACAGGGCCACGGGTCTATGGGACCATGGGGACACAGGGCAATGGGACCATGGGGACACGGAGCTATGGGACCATGAGGCCACGGGGCCATAGGGCTATGGGATCACAGGGCCATGGGACCATGGGGACATGGGGCTATGGGACCACAGGGCCACAGGGCAATGGGACCATGGGGACACGGGGCCATAGGGCTGTGGGACCACAGAGCCACGGGGCTATGGGACCACAGGGACATGGGTCAATGGGGCCACGGGGCTATGGGACCACAGAGCCACGGGACTATGGGACCATGGGGACACAGGGCAATGGGGACATGGGGACACGGAGCTATGGGACCACGAGGCCACGGGGCCATAGGGCTATGGGACCAAGGGGCCACGGGTCAATGGGGCCACGGGGCCACGGGTCAATGGGGCCACGGGGCCACGGGTCAATGGGGCCACGGGGCCACGGGACTACGGGACCACGGGGCTCAAGGTGGCCGCGTGCCCGCAGGTGGTGTACAAGAACAACGACTTCAAGCTGGAGCTGTCGCGCCTGGCGCAGGAGGGGGACGCGCGCGTGGCCCTGCACGGGGCCCTCCTGTTCCGCTGCGAGCCCGTGGCCGCCCCCGACCCCGTCACCTTCACCCGCCCGGGGGCTTTCGTCACCCTGCCCCGCGCCCCCCGCGCCGCCCGCGCCGGCTCCGTCTCCTTCGACTTCCGCACCACCGAGCCCAACGGGCTGCTCCTCTTCG
>NW_028136718.1:157500-161813 GCF_965140915.1 Aythya marila | reverse complement strand
CAGAAAAAAAAAGTGTATAAACTGTGTATGGAATTAGTAGGCACCCTCCTGCTTGTGGGACACCCGCCATTGTAATCTCGAATAATAATGCTACTGTACTGAGATCCTCGACTCAGCCTATGCTATTTGCTACAGATTGATTCAGGGTTTTAAGGTTTCAGGGATTGGGCACTAGGGTTGGGTTTCAGGGTAAGGGGTTTCAGGGTTTATGTTTAGGATTTTAAGGTTTTTAGGGTTGGAGTTTTAACGGTTAGGGTTTTAAGGGTTTGGGGGTTAGGTTTTAAGGGTTTCAGGGTTAGCGTGTTAGGGTATTAGAGTTTTTTGGGTTTAGTGTTGATATGTTTTTTAGGGTTAGAGTCTTAAGGTTTTATTTTTGGTCAGTTATTTACGGTTAGGGTTTTAAGATCTTTTTTTTGTTTTGTTTTGTTTTGTTTTTTCAGGTAAGGTTCTCCAGGTCCAGGGTTTTGAGTATCCTAATTTTGGGGGTTTGGATTTTGAGCATCTTAATTTTTGGGGTTAGGCTTTTGTGTGCCCTAATTTTTTGGGATAGGCTTTCAAGCATCCTAAGTAGTTGGGTTAGGGTTTTGAGCATCTTAATGTTTCCAGGATAGGGTTTGGAGCATCCTAAGTTTTCGGGAAAGGGTTTTGAGCATCTCAATGTTTCCAGGATAGGGTTTTGAGCATCCTAAGTTTTTGGAATAGGGTTTGGAGAGTCCTAAGTTTTCTGGATAGAGTTTGGAGCGTCCTAGTGTTTTCGGGATAGGGTTTTGAGCGTCCAAAGTGTTATAAGTTGCCCCCTTAATTAATTTTCATAGAGCATTGTATTAATCATAGAAAGGAATTTATTGAGTGAGCAAACATCAAGCAAAACAGCACTGGGCGGCCGGGGAGTCTCAGCTCCGCCAACGGCACGCACCTCACCCCCGCCAGGGTCCCTTTTTATTTATATTTTGCTAATTCCGGGATTACGCAGCACATCCTGGTATATTCTGCGACTGCGCGCACTGTTGCTAGGGGGTCGTCTCTGTCCCTCTGGTGGTCGTGAAGATGAAGGCCGTAGTCTTCCTCGGCGTTGTGGTTCAACTTCTTTTATTATTTGGTCATGTTGGCCCAGCGTTAGACAGGAAGGCATGTATGTCGATACACTACTTTAGCAACTTATCAGGAGATGGTTACATGAGCTTTGCAACAGTGTCTTTGAACAAAAGAGGCAACTGAGATGCAGAAGGAGAATGGGTTGGGGGGTCTATTTTTTGTTACGTTAAGCAAAAGAATTTTCATAGTGTCTAGGCAAGCATTATGAAGCTCCTTACTTCAGCAGGGAGCTTTTGCAACTCCCGCTCCTCAAACAGAACTCCTTGTTTTTATAATACAAAAGACAATGAACAAACATTTATGGTGTATTACCCTAAGTTTTTGGGTTAGGGTTTTTTGCGTCTTAATGTTTTGGGGTTAGGGTTTGGAGCGCCCTAAGTTTTTGGGCTAGGGCTTTGAGCATTCCTAACGTTTTGGGTTGGGTTTGGGTTTTGAGCATCCTAAGATTTTGGGTTGGGGGTTTTAGGCATAGGTCTTCAGGGGTTTAGTGTGGTAAATAGTTTGGGTTAGGTCTGTAGGGGTTTCGAGGTTTTTTGGATGTTAGGGCTTGAGGCTTTTTTTGTAAGGGCGGTGAGGGTTCCAGTGAGTGCTGGTAAATGCAGTTCTCGAGCACTCGGCCTGTGATTGGCCATGCTGGCTGTGCGGGGAATGCTGGTAGGTGTAGTTTTCCGGCACTGGGAGGCCATGTTTTGTGCCCAGAGCATGCCGGGAGATGTAGTTCTCGGGACTCCAGACTTCCGGGAGGCCATGTTGCGTGCCCAGAGTATGCCGGGAAATGTAGTTTTCGGATTCGGGACTTCCGGGAGGCCATGTTGAATGCCCAGAGCATACCGGGAGATGTAGTTCTCGAGAACTAGGGTTAGTGTTAGGGGCTAGGGCTGGGGCTAGAGTTAGGGTTTCGGGTGAGGGTTGGGGTTGGGGGTTATTGTTAGGGTTAGTGGTTTAGGGTTAGGCTTAGAGGGTTATGGTTAGGGATAGGTTAGGGGTAGGTTTAGAGGGTTAGGGTAAGGGTTAGGGGTTAGGGGTTGGGACTGTGGTTAGGCTTAGGGTAAGGGTTAGGGTGAGGGTATTAGGGTTAGGGTTTGGGTTCAGATTAGGGTAAGGGTTAGGGCAAAGGTAAGTGTTAGGGTAAGGCTAAGGGTAAGGCTTAGGGTGAGGATAAGGTTTAGGGAAAGGGTTAGGTTTAGGGTAAGGGTAGGGTAAGGATTAGGGTAAGGGTAAGGATTAGGGTTAGGTTTAGGGTAAGAATAAGGGTAAGCTAATGGTTAGGATAAGGGTAAGGGTTAGGGTAAAGGTTTTCATTTGTTAAAGCTGAAACGCAGTATGCAATCTGGGACGTCACAGCCAGAGCTGCCTATGGCAAGGTGAGAGAGGAGAAGATGGAGCAGATGTTCTACTCCTAGTTTTTTCTTTATACGTAAATAAAAGTTTGAGCTAATTCCAGTTGGAAGAGTTCCAATTACTTGCTTGGTCATAATGTCTTTTAATATTGAAAGCTGCAGCAAAAGCATGGGGATTTTTGCTTCTAGAAACACCCTAGTTCTCTTGTCTGCACTATGCATGCTTTTGAGCTAAAACTGATTAAAAAATAAAAAGAAAAATCACACACACACAAAAAAAAAAAAAAACAAAAAAACAAAACAAAACAAAACAAAAAAAAACCACCACAGCTGCTGCTGCTGCTCTCTTCCTACTTCCTTGTGCTTTGCCCCTACCCTTCCCAGGTGATTGGGTTTGGGTGCTAGTCGGGGCCAAAAGGTATGTGAGTCCCAGGCATCCCCTCAGAGAGCTCATTCTGCTTGGGCTGCTCTTTGGGGTGTTTGTTTTTCCTTCGGTCAGTTGCAGGCTTCTTCAGGTGGATGAGAGTTTATGGACTGATGCGTTTCCAAGTAGCGAGGGGTACGCACATCTTTTTGAGGTAACAGCTAGTAGGATCTGTTAGAATAAACTAATGTAGTATTGATGCCTTTATTGCATGCAGTTCTTTATCAGGTGAGTAACTGTTGCGAGTAACTGAAGTCAATGTTACTTGGTGTGTTTGCTATGCAGTGCCTGTGCGGACTATTGCACGAGACACAGCTTTCTGACATCTGGCCCAGCAACTACTAAATAAGGGGAGGGGAGAAGCTGAAGAACGACCAAAGGACAAAGCCTGGGAGGAAGACTACGAGCCTTCAGTACGAGCGGCCCCCAGCGGGACCACCGGAGACTGATAACGCCTGCACCAGTGGGAGGGTTTGGATTCTGGGAACTAATTAGAATAACCCTGCCTTTTGTAGAAGTAGTAATGAATATGTATTAGCCTAGCAGCATAAAAACCAGCCGTCTGATGTAACTTGTGTGCGTCTTGGTGGAGCAGAGACTCCTGGCGCACCCAGTGCTGTTTGCTTACCTCTATTCCTTTAATAAATCATAAACATTAATTGTAAGCCTATTTGGGACTCGGTCATTTATTACAACTGGGACCTCCCGATGGGTGGAAGCTGTCGGGATAGCTCGGGATGCTGAGGCGTGGTGCTGCAAGGAGGCTGGTGGCCGGTGGCGCCCTGGGGCAGGCCGAATTGGGAGGGGGCGAGGCGGCGGGTGGTCGGTGGCTTCTGTGGAAAAGGCGATTGTATGGGGGGCTGCGCATTCAGAGGAACCTTGACAGGCTGCAGATAGGGGCAGGCAGGAACCTTTTGAAGTTCAGGAGAGGGAAATGCCAAGCCCTACCCCTAGGGAGAAACACCTCTGTTTACCAGCACGGGCTAGCTCGATACTGAATAAGCATTTCTTCATGGAAGGGGTACTTTGATATTAGAACAGGCTGCCTGGGGGAAGTGGTTTTGTTATGTTTTGTTAGGGTTCGGGTTAGGGTTATGGTTATGGTTAGGGTTAGGGTTATGTTAGGGTTAGGTTTAGCGTTATGTTCGGGTTAGGGTTAGGGTTAGGGATAGGGTTAGGGTTAGGGTTAGGGTTAGGGTTAGGGTTATGTTAGGGTTAGGGTTAGGGTTAAGGTTCGGTTCGGGTTACGGGTGGTTTAGGGTTAGGGTTAGGCTTAGGTTTAGGGTTAGGTATAGGGTTAGGGTTCGGGTTTGTGTTAGGGTTAGGGTTAGCGTTAGGGTTAGGGTTAAGAATTGGTTAGGGTTAGGGTTGGGTTAGGGTTAGGGTTAGGTTTCAGGTTAGGGTTAGGGTTAGGGTTAGAGGGTTAGAGGGTTAGGGTTAGGGATTGGGTTAAT
>NW_028136718.1:117500-135000 GCF_965140915.1 Aythya marila | reverse complement strand
GGTTAGGGATTTTGTTAATGTTAGAGGGCAGGCGTTAGGGTTATGTTAGGGTTAAGGTTAGGTTTAGGGTTAAGGATTGGTTAGAGTTAGGGTTCTGTTAGGGTTAGGGTTAGGTTTAGGGTTAAATTTAGGGATAGGGTTAGGGGTATGGGTACGGGCAGGATTAGGTGAGGGTTAGGGTAAGGGTTAGGATTAGGGTTCGGGTTCGGTTTAGGGTTCGGGTTATGGTTAGGGGTAGGGTTAGGTTTAGGGTTAGGATTAGGTTAGGGTTACGTTTAGTGTTATGTTTAACGTTAAGGTTAGTTTTATGTTAGGGTTAGGGTTAGGGTTAGGATTAGGGTTAGGGTTAGGGTTAGGGTTAGGGTTAGGGTTAGGGTTAGGGTTAGGGTTAGGGGTACGGGTAGGGGTAGGGGTAGGTTAGGGTTCGGGTTAGGGTTAGGGTTCGGGTTAGGGTTTGGGTTAGGGTTAGGGTTAGGGTTGTGTTAGGGTTAGGGTTAGGGTTAGAGGGTTCGGGTTAGGGTTAGGGTTAGGGTAAGGGTTAGGGTTAGGGTTACGGTTACGGTTAAGGTTAGGGTTGGGGTTTGGGTTAGGTTGATGATTGGGCTTAGGGTTAGGGTTCTCTTAGGGTTACTGTTAGGGTTATGGTTATGGTTAGGGTTAGGGTTAGGGTTAGGGTTAGGGTTAGGGTTACGGTTAGGGTTAAGGTTAGGGTTAGGGTTAGGGTTAGGGTTAGGGTTAGGGTTAGGGTTAGGGTTAGGGTTAGGGTTAGGGTTAGGGTTAGGGTTAGGGTTAGGGTTACGGTTAGGATTAGGGTTGGGTTATGTTCATGGTTATGCTTAGTGTTAGGGTTAGGTTAGTGTTCGGGTAGGGTAAGGGTTAGGGTTAGGGTTAGGGTTACTGTTAGGTTTAGGGTTAGGTTTACGTTTGGGGTTATGATTAGGGTTACGGTTAGGATTAGGGTTAGGGTTATGGTTAGGGTTATGTTACGGTTAAGGTTAGGGTTATGGTTACGGTTACGGTTAGTGTTAGGGTTAGGGTAACGGTTTCGGTTAGGGTTAGGGTTATGGTTAGGGTTAGGGTTAGGGTTATTTCTGGGGTATGTTAAGGGTTAGGATTTGGGTTAGAGTTAGAGTTAGTGTTAGGGTTAGGGTTAGAATTACAGTTAGGGTTCTGTTAGGGTTACGGTTAGGGTTAGGTTTAGGGTTAGGGTTAGGGTTAGGGTTAGGGTTAGGGTCAGGGTTAGGGTTAGGGTTAGTGTTACGGTTAGGGTTCGGGTTAGGGTTAGGGTTAGGGTTAGGGTTATCGTTAGTGTTTGGGTTAGGTTAGGGGTAGGGTTCGATTTAGGGTTATGGTTAGGGTTACTGTTAGAGTTAGGGTTAGGGTTAGCATTAAGTTTATGGTTATGGTTAGGGTTAACTTTAGGTTTAGGGTTAGGATTAGGGTCAGGCTTAGGTTTAGGGTTAGGGTTATGTTACGGCTAGGGTAAGGATTAGGATTAGGGCTAGGTTTAGGGTTAGGGTTTGGGTAAGGGTTAGGGTTAGGGTTAGGGTTGGGGTTAGGGTTAGGGTTAGGGTTAGGGTTAGGGTTAGTGTTAGGGTTATGGTTAGGTTTAGGGTTAGGTTTATGGTTTTTTTAGGGTTATGGTTAGGGTTAGTGTTAGCATTACGGTTAGGCTTAGGATTCGAGTTAGTGTTATTTTTTTTTAGGGTTAGGGTTAGGTTTAGGGTTAGGGTTATAGTTAGTGTTAGGGCTAGGGATAGGGATAGGGTTAGGTTTAGGTTAGGGTTAGGGTTAGGGTTAGGTTTAAGGTTAGGTTTACGGTTAGGGTTAGGTTAGGGTTAGGGTAATGGTTACGGTTATGGTTAGGGTAAGGGTTATGTTAGGGTTAGGTTTAGGGTTATGCTCGGGTTAGGCTTAGGGTTAGGGTTAAGGTCAGGTTTAGGGTAAGGGCTAGGGTTAGGGTTAGGTTTAGGGTTAAGTTTAGGGATAGGGTTAAGTTTCGGTTTAGGGTTTTGTTAGGGTTAGGGTTAGGGTTATGGTTACGGTTATGGTTAGGGTTAGGGTTATGTTAGGGTTAGGTTTAGGGTTATGTTCGGGTTAGGGTTAGGGTTAGGGTTAAGGTCAGGTTTAGGGTTAGGGTTAGGGTTAGGGTTAGGGTTAGGGTTAGGGTTAGGGTTAGGGTTAGGTTTAGGGTTAGGGTTAGGGTTAGGGATGGGGTTAGGGTTAGGCAAGGGTTAGGGTTAGGGTAACGATTAATGTTAGGGTTTGGTTTATGTTTAGCGTTGAGTTTAGTTTTATGGTAGGGTTAGGGTTAGTGTTAGGGTTAAAGTTAGGGTTAGGTTTAGGGTTAAGTTTAGGGATAGGGTTAGGGGTATGGGTAGGGGCAGGGTTAGGTGTGGGTTAGGGTAAGGGTTAGGATTAGGGTTCGGGTTCGGGTTAGGGTTCGGGTTTGGTTTAGGGTTCGGGTTATGGTTAGGGGTAGGGTTACGTTTAGGGTTAGGATTATGTTAGGGTTAGGGTTAGGGTTAGGGTTAGGGTTAGGGTTAGGGTTAGGTTTAGGGTTAGGGTTAGGGTTAGGGTTAGGGTTAGGGTAAGGATTACGATAAGGCTTCGGTTTCGAGTTAGGGTTATGGTTTTTTTAGGGTTAGGGTTAGGGTTAGGGTTAGGGATAGGGTTAGGTTTAGGGTTACGGTTAGGGTTAGGGTTACGTTTAGTGTTATGTTTAGGGTTAAGTTTAGTTTTATGTTAGGGTTAAGTTAGGGTTAGGGTTAGGATTAGGGTTAGGGTTAGGGTTAGGGTTAGGGTTAGGGTTAGGTTTAGGGTTAGGGTTAGGGCTATTTGTGTTAGGGTAAGGGTTACGGTTAAGGTTAGGGTTACGGTTAGGGTTAGCGGTTTAGGGTTAGGGCTATTTGGGTTAGGGTTAGGTTAGAGTTAGGCTTAGGGTTAGGGTTATGTTAGGGTTAGGGTTAGGGTTAGGGTTAGGGTTAGGGTTAGTGTTAGTGTTAGGGTTAGGGTTAGGTATAGGGTTAGGGTTAGGGTTTGTGTTAGGGTTAGGGTTAGCGTTAGGGTTAGGGTTAAGAATTGGTTAGGGTTAGGGTTTGTTTGGGTTACGGTTAGGTTTCAGGTTAGGGTTAGGCTTAGGGTTAGAGGGTTAGAGGGTTAGGGTTAGGGATTTTGTTAATGTTAGAGGGCAGGCGTTAGGGTTATGTTAGGGTTAAGGTTAGGTTTAGGGTTAAGGATTGGTTAGAGTTAGGGTTCTGTTAGGGTTAGGGTTAGGTTTAGGGTTAAATTTAGGGATAGGGTTAGGGGTATGGGTACGGGCAGGATTAGGTGAGGGTTAGGGTAAGGGTTAGGATTAGGGTTCGGGTTCGGTTTAGGGTTCGGGTTATGGTTAGGGGTAGGGTTAGGTTTAGGGTTAGGATTAGGTTAGGGTTACGTTTAGTGTTATGTTTAACGTTAAGGTTAGTTTTATGTTAGGGTTAGGGTTAGGGTTAGGATTAGGGTTAGGGTTAGGGTTAGGGTTAGGGTTAGGGTTAGGGTTAGGGTTAGGGTTAGGGTTAGGGTTAGGGTTAGGGTTAGGGTTAGGGTTAGGGTTAGGGGTACGGGTAGGGGTAGGGGTAGGTTAGGGTTCGGGTTAGGGTTAGGGTTCGGGTTAGGGTTTGGGTTAGGGTTAGGGTTAGGGTTGTGTTAGGGTTAGGGTTAGGGTTAGAGGGTTCGGGTTAGGGTTAGGGTTAGGGTAAGGGTTAGGGTTAGGGTTACGGTTACGGTTAAGGTTAGGGTTGGGGTTTGGGTTAGGTTGATGATTGGGCTTAGGGTTAGGGTTCTCTTAGGGTTACTGTTAGGGTTATGGTTATGGTTAGGGTTAGGGTTAGGGTTAGGGTTAGGGTTACGGTTAGGGTTAAGGTTAGGGTTAGGGTTAGGGTTAGGGTTAGGGTTAGGGTTAGGGTTAGGGTTAGGGTTAAAGTTAGGGTTAGGATTAGGGTTGGGTTATGTTCATGGTTATGCTTAGTGTTAGGGTTAGGTTAGTGTTCGGGTAGGGTAAGGGTTAGGGTTAGGGTTAGGGTTACGGTTATGGTTAGGGTTAGGGTTATGTTAGGGTTAGGTTTAGGGTTATGTTCGGGTTAGGGTTAGGGTTAGGGTTAAGGTCAGGTTTAGGGTTAGGGTTAGGGTTAGGGTTAGGGTTAGGGTTAGGGTTAGGGTTAGGGTTAGGTTTAGGGTTAGGGTTAGGGTTAGGGATGGGGTTAGGGTTAGGCAAGGGTTAGGGTTAGGGTAACGATTAATGTTAGGGTTTGGTTTAGGTTTAGCGTTGAGTTTAGTTTTATGGTAGGGTTAGGGTTAGTGTTAGGGTTAAAGTTAGGGTTAGGTTTAGGGTTAAGTTTAGGGATAGGGTTAGGGGTATGGGTAGGGGCAGGGTTAGGTGTGGGTTAGGGTAAGGGTTAGGATTAGGGTTCGGGTTCGGGTTAGGGTTCGGGTTTGGTTTAGGGTTCGGGTTATGGTTAGGGGTAGGGTTACGTTTAGGGTTAGGATTATGTTAGGGTTAGGGTTAGGGTTAGGGTTAGGGTTAGGGTTAGGGTTAGGTTTAGGGTTAGGGTTAGGGTTAGGGTTAGGGTTAGGGTAAGGATTACGATAAGGCTTCGGTTTCGAGTTAGGGTTATGGTTTTTTTAGGGTTAGGGTTAGGGTTAGGGTTAGGGATAGGGTTAGGTTTAGGGTTACGGTTAGGGTTAGGGTTACGTTTAGTGTTATGTTTAGGGGTAAGTTTAGTTTTATGTTAGGGTTAAGTTAGGGTTAGGGTTAGGATTAGGGTTAGGGTTAGGGTTAGGGTTAGGGTTAGGGTTAGGTTTAGGGTTAGGGTTAGGGCTATTTGTGTTAGGGTAAGGGTTACGGTTAAGGTTAGGGTTACGGTTAGGGTTAGCGGTTTAGGGTTAGGGCTATTTGGGTTAGGGTTAGGTTAGAGTTAGGCTTAGGGTTAGGGTTATGTTAGGGTTAGGGTTAGGGTTAGGGTTAGGGTTAGGGTTAGTGTTAGTGTTAGGGTTAGGGTTAGGTATAGGGTTAGGGTTAGGGTTTGTGTTAGGGTTAGGGTTAGCGTTAGGGTTAGGGTTAAGAATTGGTTAGGGTTAGGGTTTGTTTGGGTTACGGTTAGGTTTCAGGTTAGGGTTAGGCTTAGGGTTAGAGGGTTAGAGGGTTAGGGTTAGGGATTTTGTTAATGTTAGAGGGCAGGCGTTAGGGTTATGTTAGGGTTAAGGTTAGGTTTAGGGTTAAGGATTGGTTAGAGTTAGGGTTCTGTTAGGGTTAGGGTTAGGTTTAGGGTTAAATTTAGGGATAGGGTTAGGGGTATGGGTACGGGCAGGATTAGGTGAGGGTTAGGGTAAGGGTTAGGATTAGGGTTCGGGTTCGGTTTAGGGTTCGGGTTATGGTTAGGGGTAGGGTTAGGTTTAGGGTTAGGATTAGGTTAGGGTTACGTTTAGTGTTATGTTTAACGTTAAGGTTAGTTTTATGTTAGGGTTAGGGTTAGGGTTAGGATTAGGGTTAGGGTTAGGGTTAGGGTTAGGGTTAGGGTTAGGGTTAGGGTTAGGGTTAGGGTTAGGGTTAGGGGTACGGGTAGGGGTAGGGGTAGGTTAGGGTTCGGGTTAGGGTTAGGGTTCGGGTTAGGGTTTGGGTTAGGGTTAGGGTTAGGGTTGTGTTAGGGTTAGGGTTAGGGTTAGAGGGTTCGGGTTAGGGTTAGGGTTAGGGTAAGGGTTAGGGTTAGGGATACGGTTACGGTTAAGGTTAGGGTTGGGGTTTGGGTTAGGTTGATGATTGGGCTTAGGGTTAGGGTTCTCTTAGGGTTACTGTTAGGGTTATGGTTATGGTTATGGTTAGGGTTAGGGTTAGGGTTAGGGTTACGGTTAGGGTTAAGGTTAGGGTTAGGGTTAGGGTTAGGGTTAGGGTTAGGGTTAGGGTTAGGGTTAGGGTTAAAGTTAGGGTTAGGATTAGGGTTGGGTTATGTTCATGGTTATGCTTAGTGTTAGGGTTAGGTTAGTGTTCGGGTAGGGTAAGGGTTAGGGTTAGGGTTAGGGTTACTGTTAGGTTTAGGGTTAGGTTTACGTTTGGGGTTATGATTAGGGTTACGGTTAGGATTAGGGTTAGGGTTATGGTTAGGGTTATGTTACGGTTAAGGTTAGGGTTATGGTTACGGTTACGGTTAGGGTTAGGGTTAGGGTAACGGTTTCGGTTAGGGTTAGGGTTACGGTTAGGGTTAGGGTTAGGGTTATTTCTGGGGTATGTTAAGGGTTAGGTTTTGGGTTAGAGTTAGAGTTAGTGTTAGGGTTAGGGTTAGAATTACAGTTAGGGTTCTGTTAGGGTTACGGTTAGGGTTAGGTTTAGGGTTAGGGTTAGGGTTAGGGTTAGGGTTAGGGTCAGGGTTAGGGTTAGGGTTAGTGTTACGGTTAGGGTTCGGGTTAGGGTTAGGGTTAGGGTTAGGGTTATCGTTAGTGTTTGGGTTAGGTTAGGGGTAGGGTTCGATTTAGGGTTATGGTTAGGGTTACTGTTAGAGTTAGGGTTAGGGTTAGCATTAAGTTTATGGTTATGGTTAGGGTTAACTTTAGGTTTAGGGTTAGGATTAGGGTCAGGCTTAGGTTTAGGGTTAGGGTTATGTTACGGCTAGGGTAAGGGTTAGGATTAGGGCTAGGTTTAGGGTTAGGGTTTGGGTAAGGGTTAGGGTTAGGGTTAGGGTTGGGGTTAGGGTTAGGGTTAGGGTTAGGGTTAGGGTTAGTGTTACGGTTATGGTTAGGTTTAGGGTTAGGTTTATGGTTTTTTTAGGGTTATGGTTAGGGTTAGTGTTAGCATTACGGTTAGGCTTAGGATTCGAGTTAGGGTTTTTTTTTTTTTTAGGGTTAGGGTTAGGGATAGGTTTAGGTTTAGGGTTAGGGTTAGGGTTATGGTTAGGGTTAGGGTTAGGTTAGGGTTAGGGTTAGGGTTAGGGTTAGGGTTTTGTTAGGGTTAGGGTTAGGGTTAGGGTTAGGGTTAGGGTTACAGTTAGGGTTAGGGTTAGGGTTAGGGTTACAGTTAGGGTTAGGGTTAGGGTTAGGGTTAGGGTCAGGTTTAGGGTTAGGGTTAGGGTTAGGGTTAGGGTTGGTGTTCGGGTTAGGTTG
Source organism: Aythya marila (assembly GCF_965140915.1). NCBI lineage: Eukaryota > Metazoa > Chordata > Aves > Anseriformes > Anatidae > Aythya > Aythya marila. The sequence goes on along the minus strand of NW_028136718.1, from coordinate 127,869 downwards.
ATGATTAGGCTTAGGGTTAGGGTTCTCTTAGTGTTACGGTTAGGGTTAGGGTTATGGTTAGGGTTAGGGTTAGGGTTAGGGTTAAGGTTAGGGTTAGGGTTAGGGTTAGGGTTAGGGTTAGGGTTAGGGTTAGGGTTAGGCAAGGGTTAGGGTTAGGGTAACGGTTAGTGTTAGGGTTAGGTTTAGGTTTAGCGTTGAGTTTAGGTTTATGTGAGGGTTAGGGTTAGAGTTAGGATTAGAGTTAGGGTTAGGGTTACGGTTTGGGTTAGGGTTAGGGTTAGGTTTAGGGTTAAGGTTAGGGTTAGGGTTAAAGTTAGGATTAGGGTTAGGGTTGGTTTATGTTCATGGTTATGGTTAGTGTTAGGGTTAGGTTAGGGTTAGGTTAGGGTAAGGGTTAGGGTTAGGGTTGGGTTATGTTGAGGGTTAGGCTTAGGATTCGAGTTAGGGTCATGTTTTTTTTAGGGTTAGGGTTAGGGCTAATGTTAGGGTTAGGGTTAGGGCTAGGGCTAGGTATAGGGTTTGGTTTAGGGTTAGGGTTAGGGTTAGGGTTAGGGTTAGTGTTAGGGTTAGGTTTACCGTTAGGGTTAGGGTTAGGGTTAGGGTTAGGGTTAGGTTTAGGTTTAGGGTTAGGTTTCGGATTAAGGTTTTGTTAGGGTTAGGGTTATGGTTACGGTTATGGTTAGGGTTAGGGTAATTTTAGGGTTAGGTTAAGGGTTATATTCGTGTTAGGGTTAAGGTTAGGGTCAGGTTTAGGGTTAGGGTTACGGTTTGGGTTAGGGTTAGGGTTAGGTTTAGGGTTAAGGTTAGGGTTAGGCTTAAAGTTAGGATTAGGGTTAGGGTTGGGTTATGTTCATGGTTAAGGTTAGTGTTAGGGTTAGGTTAGGGTTAGGTTAGGGTAAGGGTTAGGGTTAGGGTTGGGTTATGTTGAGGGTTAGGCTTAGGATTCGAGTTAGGGTCATGTTTTTTTTAGGGTTAGGGTTAGGGCTAATGTTAGGGTTAGGGTTAGGGCTAGGGCTAGGTATAGGGTTTGGTTTAGGGTTAGGGTTAGTGTTAGGGTTAGGGTTAGGGTTAGGGTTAGGTTTACCGTTAGGGTTAGGGTTAGGGTTAGGGTTAGGGTTAGGTTTAGGTTTAGGGTCAGGTTTCGGATTAAGGTTTTGTTAGGGTTAGGGTTATGGTTACGGTTATGGTTAGGGTTAGGGTTAGGTTTAGGGTTAGGGTTAGGGCTATTTGTGTTAGGGTAAGGGTTACGGTTAAGGTTAGGGTTACGGTTAGGGTTAGCGGTTTAGGGTTAGGGCTATTTGGGTTAGGGTTAGGTTAGAGTTAGGCTTAGGGTTAGGGTTATGTTAGGGTTAGGGTTAGGGTTAGGGTTAGGGTTAGTGTTAGGGTTAGGGTTAGGGTTAGGTATAGGGTTAGGGTTAGGGTTTGTGTTAGGGTTAGGGTTAGCGTTAGGGTTAGGGTTAAGAATTGGTTAGGGTTAGGGTTTGTTTGGGTTACGGTTAGGTTTCAGGTTAGGGTTAGGCTTAGGGTTAGAGGGTTAGAGGGTTAGGGTTAGGGATTTTGTTAATGTTAGAGGGCAGGCGTTAGGGTTATGTTAGGGTTAAGGTTAGGTTTAGGGTTAAGGATTGGTTAGAGTTAGGGTTCTGTTAGGGTTAGGGTTAGGTTTAGGGTTAAGTTTAGGGATAGGGTTAGGGGTATGGGTACGGGCAGGATTAGGTGAGGGTTAGGGTAAGGGTTAGGATTAGGGTTCGGGTTCGGTTTAGGGTTCGGGTTATGGTTAGGGGTAGGGTTAGGTTTAGGGTTAGGATTAGGTTAGGGTTACGTTTAGTGTTATGTTTAACGTTAAGGTTAGTTTTATGTTAGGGTTAGGGTTAGGGTTAGGATTAGGGTTAGGGTTAGGGTTAGGGTTAGGGTTAGGGTTAGGGTTAGGGTTAGGGTTAGGGTTAGGGTTAGGGGTACGGGTAGGGGTAGGTTAGGGTTCGGGTTAGGGTTAGGGTTCGGGTTAGGGTTTGGGTTAGGGTTAGAGTTAGGGTTGTGTTAGGGTTAGGGTTAGGGTTAGAGGGTTCGGGTTAGGGTTAGGGTTAGGGTAAGGGTTAGGGTTAGGGTTACGGTTACGGTTAAGGTTAGGTTTGGGGTTTGGGTTAGGTTGATGATTGGGCTTAGGGTTAGGGTTCTCTTAGGGTTACTGTTAGGGTTATGGTTATGGTTAGGGTTAGGGTTAGGGTTAGGGTTAGGGTTAGGGTTACGGTTAGGGTTAAGGTTAGGGTTAGGGTTAGGGTTAGGGTTAGGGTTAGGGTTAGGGTTAGGGTTAAAGTTAGGGTTAGGATTAGGGTTGGGTTATGTTCATGGTTATGCTTAGTGTTAGGGTTAGGTTAGTGTTCGGGTAGGGCAAGGGTTAGGGTTAGGGTTAGGGTTACTGTTAGGTTTAGGGTTAGGTTTACGTTTGGTGTTATGATTAGGGTTACGGTTAGGATTAGGGTTAGGGTTAGGGTTAGGGTTATGTTACGGTTAAGGTTAGGGTTATGGTTACGGTTACGGTTAGGGTTAGGGTTAGGGTAACGGTTTCGGTTAGGGTTAGGGTTACGGTTAGGGTTAGGGTTAGGGTTATTTCTGGGGTATGTTAAGGGTTAGGTTTTGGGTTAGAGTTAGAGTTAGTGTTAGGGTTAGGGTTAGAATTACAGTTAGGGTTCTGTTAGGGTTACGGTTAGGGTCAGGTTTAGGGTTAGGGTTAGGGTTAGGTTTAGGGTTAGGGTCAGGGTTAGGGTTAGGATTAGTGTTACGGTTAGGGTTCGGGTTAGGGTTAGGGTTAGGGTTAGGGTTATCGTTAGTGTTTGGGTTAGGTTAGGGGTAGGGTTCGATTTAGGGTTATGGTTAGGGTTACTGTTAGAGTTAGGGTTAGGGTTAGCATTAAGTTTATGGTTATGGTTAGGGTTAACTTTAGGTTTAGGGTTAGGATTAGGGTCAGGCTTAGGTTTAGGGTTAGGGTTATGTTACGGCTAGGGTAAGGGTTAGGATTAGGGCTAGGTTTAGGGTTAGGGTTTGGGTAAGGGTTAGGGTTAGGGTTAGGGTTAGGGTTAGTGTTAGGGTTATGGTTAGGTTTAGGGTTAGGTTTATGTTTTTTTTAGGGTTATGGTTAGGGTTAGTGTTAGCATTACGGTTAGGCTTAGGATTCGAGTTAGGTTTTTTTTTTTTTTTAGGGTTAGGGTTAGGGATAGGTTTAGGTTTAGGGTTAGGGTTAGGGTTATGGTTAGGGTTAGGGTTAGGTTAGGGTTAGGGTTAGGGTTAGGGTTAGGGTTTTGTTAGGGTTAGGGTTAGGGTTAGGGTTAGGGTTAGGGTTAGGGTTAGGGTTAGGGTTACAGTTAGGGTTAGGGTTAGGGTTATGTTAGGGTTAGGTTTAGGGTTATGTTCGCATTAGGGTTAGGGTTAGGGTTAGGGTTAGGGTTAGGGTCAGGTTTAGGGTTAGGGTTAGGGTTAGGGTCAGGGTTAGGGTTGGTGTTCGGGTTAGGTTGATGATTAGGCTTAGGGTTAGGGTTCTCTTAGTGTTACGGTTAGGGTTAGGGTTATGGTTAGGGTTAGGGTTAGGGTTAGGGTTAAGGTTAGGGTTAGGGTTAGGGTTAGGGTTAGGGTTAGGGTTAGGGTTAGGCAAGGGTTAGGGTTAGGGTAACGGTTAGTGTTAGGGTTTGGTTTAGGTTTAGCGTTGAGTTTAGGTTTATGTGAGGGTTAGGGTTAGGGTTAGGATTAGAGTTAGGGTTAGGGTTACGGTTTGGGTTAGGGTTAGGGTTAGGTTTAGGGTTAAGGTTAGGGTTAGGGTTAAAGTTAGGATTAGGGTTAGGGTTGGTTTATGTTCATGGTTATGGTTAGTGTTAGGGTTAGGTTAGGGTTAGGTTAGGGTAAGGGTTAGGGTTAGGGTTGGGTTATGTTGAGGGTTAGGCTTAGAATTCGAGTTAGGGTCATGTTTTTTTTAGGGTTAGGGTTAGGGCTAATGTTAGGGTTAGGGTTAGGGCTAGGGCTAGGTATAGGGTTTGGTTTAGGGTTAGGGTTAGGGTTAGGGTTAGGGTTAGTGTTAGGGTTAGGTTTACCGTTAGGGTTAGGGTTAGGGTTAGGGTTAGGGTTAGGGTTAGGTTTAGGTTTAGGGTTAGGTTTCGGATTAAGGTTTTGTTAGGGTTAGGGTTATGGTTACGGTTATGGTTAGGGTTAGGGTAATTTTAGGGTTAGGTTTAGGGTTATATTCGTGTTAGGGTTAAGGTTAGGGTCAGGTTTAGGGTTAGGGTTACGGTTTGGGTTAGGGTTAGGGTTAGGTTTAGGGTTAAGGTTAGGGTTAGGTTTAAAGTTAGGATTAGGGTTAGGGTTGGGTTATGTTCATGGTTAAGGTTAGTGTTAGGGTTAGGTTAGGGTTAGGTTAGGGTAAGGGTTAGGGTTAGGGTTGGGTTATGTTGAGGGTTAGGCTTAGGATTCGAGTTAGGGTCATGTTTTTTTTAGGGTTAGGGTTAGGGCTAATGTTAGGGTTAGGGTTAGGGCTAGGGCTAGGTATAGGGTTTGGTTTAGGGTTAGGGTTAGTGTTAGGGTTAGGGTTAGGGTTAGGGTTAGGTTTACCGTTAGGGTTAGGGTTAGGGTTAGGGTTAGGTTTAGGTTTAGGGTCAGGTTTCGGATTAAGGTTTTGTTAGGGTTAGGGTTATGGTTACGGTTATGGTTAGGGTTAGGGTTAGGTTTAGGGTTAGGGTTAGGGCTATTTGTGTTAGGGTAAGGGTTACGGTTAAGGTTAGGGTTACGGTTAGGGTTAGCGGTTTAGGGTTAGGGCTATTTGGGTTAGGGTTAGGTTAGAGTTAGGCTTAGGGTTAGGGTTATGTTAGGGTTAGGGTTAGGGTTAGGGTTAGGGTTAGTGTTAGGGTTAGGGTTAGGGTTAGGGTTAGGGTTAGGGTTAGGGTTAGGGTTAGGGTTAGGGTTAGGGTTAGGGTTGGGGTTACGGTTAGGATTAGAGTTAGTGTTAGGGTTACGGTTAGGGTTAGGGTTAGGGTTAGGGTTAGGGTTGGGGTTTGTGTTAGGATTAGAGTTAGGGTTAGGGTTACGGTTAGGGTTAGGGTTAGGTTTAGGGTTAGGTATAGGGTTACGGTTAGGGTTAGGGTTAGGGTTAGGGTTAGGGTTAGGGTTAGGGTTAGGGTTAGGGTTAGGGTTAGGGTTAGGGTTAGGGTTAGGTTTAGGGTTAGGGTTAGGGTTAGGGTTAGGGTTAGGGTTAGGGTTAGGGTTAGGGTTAGGGTTAGGGTTAGGGTTAGGGTTAGTGTTAGGATGAGAGTTAGTGTTAGGGTTACGGTTAGGGTTAAGGTTAGGGTTAGGGTTAGGGTTAGGATTAGGGTTAGGAATAGGGTAAGGTTTACGTTAGGGTTTGGGTTAGGTTTAGGGTTAGGGTTCTTTCTGGGTTATGTTAAGGGTTAGGTTTTGGGTTAGAGTTAGCGTTAGTGTTAGGGTTAGGGTTAGAGTTACAGTTAGGGTTCTGTTAGGGTTAGGGTTAGGGTTAGGGTTAGGGTTAGGGTTAGTGTTAGGGTTAGGGTTAGGGTTAGGGTTAGGTTTACCGTTAGGGTTAGGGTTAGGGTTAGGGTTAGGTTTAGGTTTAGGGTCAGGTTTCGGATTAAGGTTTTGTTAGGGTTAGGGTTATGGTTACGGTTATGGTTAGGGTTAGGGTTAGGTTTAGGGTTAGGGTTAGGGCTATTTGTGTTAGGGTAAGGGTTACGGTTAAGGTTAGGGTTACGGTTAGGGTTGGCGGTTTAGGGTTAGGGCTATTTGGGTTAGGGTTAGGTTAGAGTTAGGCTTAGGGTTAGGGTTATGTTAGGGTTAGGGTTAGGGTTAGGGTTAGGGTTAGTGTTAGGGTTAGGGTTAGGGTTAGGGTTAGGGTTAGGGTTAGGGTTAGGGTTAGGGTTAGGGTTAGGGTTAGGGTTAGGGTTGGGGTTACGGATAGGATTAGAGTTAGGGTTAGGGTTACGGTTAGGGTTAGGGTTAGGGTTAGGGTTAGGGTTAGGGTTGGGGTTTGTGTTAGGATTAGAGTTAGGGTTAGGGTTACGGTTAGGGTTAGGGTTAGGTTTAGGGTTAGGTATAGGGTTACGGTTAGGGTTAGGGTTAGGGTTAGGGTTAGGGTTAGGGTTAGGGTTAGGGTTAGGGTTAGGGTTAGGGTTAGGGTTAGGGTTAGGGTTAGGGTTAGGGTTAGGGTTAGTGTTAGGATGAGTGTTAGTGTTAGGGTTACGGTTAGGGTTAAGGTTAGGGTTAGGGTTAGGGTTAGGATTAGGGTTAGGAATAGGGTAAGGTTTACGTTAGGGTTTGGGTTAGGTTTAGGGTTAGGGTTCTTTCTGGGTTATGTTAAGGGTTAGGTTTTGGGTTAGAGTTAGCGTTAGTGTTAGGGTTAGGGTTAGAGTTACAGTTAGGGTTCAGTTAGGGTTAGGGTTAGGGTTAGGGTTAGGGTTAGGGTTAGGGTTAGGGTTAGGGTTAGGGTTAGGGTTAGGGTTAGGGTTAGGGTTGGGGTTAGGGTTAGGCAAGGGTTAGGGTTAGGGTAACGATTAGTGTAAGGGTTAGGTTTAGGTTTAGCGTTGAGTTTAGGTTTATGTTAGGGTTAGGGTTAGTGTTAGGGTTAGGGTTAGGGTTAGGTTTACGGTTAGGGTTAGAGTTAGGGTTAGGTTTAGGGTTAGGGTAAGGTTTAAAGTTAGGTTAAGGTTTAGGGTTCGGTTATGTTCACGGTTAGGTTTATGTTAGGGTTAAGGTTAGCGTTACGGTTACTGTTAGGGTAGGGTTAGGGTAAAGGCAAGGGTTAGGGTTATGGTTAGGGTTGGGTTATGTTAAGGGTTAGGCTTAGGATTCGAGTTAGGGTTATGTTTTTTTTAGGGTTTGATTTAGGGTTAGGTTTAGGGTTAGGGTTAGGGTTAGGGTTAGGTTTCGGGTTAGGGTTTTGTTAGGGTTAGGGTTACGGTTACGGTTATGGTTATGGTTAGGGTTATGTTAGGGTTAGGTTTAGGGTTATGTTCGGGTTAGGGTTTGGGTTAGGGTTAGGGTTAAGGTTAGGGTCAGGTTTAGGTTTAGGGTTAGGGTTAGTGTTAGGGTTAGGGTTAGGGTTGGTGTTTGGGTTAGTTTGATGATTAGGCTTAGGGTTATGGTTCTCTTAGGGCTACGGTTAGGGTTAGGGTTAGGGTTAGGTTTAGGCAAGGATTAGGGTTAGGGTAACGGTTAGTGTTAGGGTTAGGTTTAGGTTTAGCATTGAGTTTAGGTTTATGTTAGGGTTAGGGTTAGGGTTAGGATTAGAGTTAGGGTTAGGGTTACGGTTAGGGTCAGGGTTAGGGTTAGGTTTAGGGTTAGGGTTAAGGTTAGGGTTAAAGTTAGGGTTAGGGTTAGGTTTAGGTTATGTTCATGGTTATGGTTAGTTTTAGGGTTATATTAGGGTTAGGTTAGGGTAAGGGTTAGGGTTAGGGTTGGGTTATGTTGAGGGTTAGGCTTAGGATTCGAGTTAGGGTTATGTTTTTTTTAGGGTTAGGTTTAGGGTTAATGTTAGGGTTAGGGTTAGGGCTAGGGCTAGGTATAGGGTTTGGTTTAGGGTTAGGGTTAGGGTTAGGGTTAGGGTTAGTGTTAGGTTTAGGTTTACCTTTAGGGTTAGGGTTAGGGTTAGGGTTAGGGTTAGGTTTCGGATTAAGGTTTTGTTAGGGTTAGGGTTATGGTTACTGTTATGGTTAGGGTTAGGGTTATTTTAGGGTTAGGTTTAGGGTTATATTTGTGTTAGGGTTAAGGTTAGGGTCAGGTTTAGGGTTAGGGTTAGGGGTAGGGTTAGGGTTGGGTTTAGGGTTAGGTTGATGATTAGGCTTAGGGTTAGGGTTCTCTTAAGGTTACGGTTAGGGTTAGTGTTAGGGTTAGGATTAGGGTTAGGCAAGGATTAGGGTTAGAGTAACGATTAATGTTAGGTTTAGGTTTAGGTTTAGCGTTGAGTTTAGGTTTATGTTAGGGTTAGGCTTAGGGTTAGGGTTAGGGTTAGGGTTAGGGTTAGGGTTAGGTTTACATTTGGGGTTATGATTAGGGTTACGGTTAGGATTAGGGTTAGGGTTATGGTTAGGGTTATGTTACGGTTAAGGTTAGGGTTATTGTTACGGTTACGGTTAGGGTTAGGGTTAGGGTAACGGTTACGGTTAGGGTTAGGGTTACGGTTAGGGTTAGGTTTAGGGTTATTTCTGGGGTATGTTAAGTGTAAGGTTTTGGTTAGAGTTAGAGTTAGTGTTAGGGTTAGGGTTAGAGTTACAGTTAGGGTTCTGTTAGGGTTACGGTTAGGGTTAGGTTTAGGGTTAGGGTTAGGGTTAGGGTTAGGGTTAGGGTTAGGGTCAGGGTCAGGGTTAGGGTTAGGGTTAGGGTTAGGGTTCGGGTTAGGGTTAGGGTTAGGGTTAGGGTTATGTTAGGGTTAGGTTTAGGGTTATGTTCGCATTAGGGTTAGGGTTAGGGTTAGGGTTAGGGTTAGGGTCAGGTTTAGGGTTAGGGTTAGGGTTAGGGTTAGGGTTAGGGTTGGTGTTTGTGTTAGGTTGATGATTAGGCTTAGGGTTAGGGTTCTCTTAGGGTTAGGGTTAGGGTTAGGGTTAGGGTTAGGGTTAGGGTTAGGGTTAGGGTTAGGGTTAGGGTTAGGGTTAGGGTTAGGGTTAGGATGAGAGTTAGTGTTAGGGTTACGGTTAGGGTTAAGGTTAGGGTTAGGGTTAGGGTTAGGATTAGGGTTAGGAATAGGGTAAGGTTTACGTTAGGGTTTGGGTTAGGTTTAGGGTTAGGGTTCTTTCTGGGTTATGTTAAGGGTTAGGTTTTGGGTTAGAGTTAGCGTTAGTGTTAGGGTTAGGGTTAGAGTTACAGTTAGGGTTCTGTTAGGGTTAGGGTTAGGGTTAGGGTTAGGGTTAGGGTTAGGGTTAGGGTTAGGGTTAGGGTTAGGGTTAGGGTTAGGGTTAGGGTTAGGGTTAGGGTTAGGGTTAGGGTTGGGGTTAGGGTTAGGCAAGGGTTAGGGTTAGGGTAACGATTAGTGTAAGGGTTAGGTTTAGGTTTAGCGTTGAGTTTAGGTTTATGTTAGGGTTAGGGTTAGTGTTAGGGTTAGGGTTAGGGTTAGGTTTACGGTTAGGGTTAGGGTTAGGGTTAGGTTTAGGGTTAGGGTAAGGTTTAAAGTTAGGTTAAGGTTTAGGGTTCGGTTATGTTCACGGTTAGGTTTATGTTAGGGTTAAGGTTAGCGTTACGGTTACTGTTAGGGTAGGGTTAGGGTAAAGGCAAGGGTTAGGGTTATGGTTAGGGTTGGGTTATGTTAAGGGTTAGGCTTAGGATTCGAGTTAGGGTTATGTTTTTTTTAGGGTTTGATTTAGGGTTAGGTTTAGGGTTAGGGTTAGGGTTAGGGTTAGGTTTCGGGTTAGGGTTTTGTTAGGGTTAGGGTTACGGTTACGGTTATGGTTATGGTTAGGGTTATGTTAGGGTTAGGTTTAGGGTTATGTTCGGGTTAGGGTTTGGGTTAGGGTTAGGGTTAAGGTTAGGGTCAGGTTTAGGTTTAGGGTTAGGGTTAGTGTTAGGGTTAGGGTTAGGGTTGGTGTTTGGGTTAGTTTGATGATTAGGCTTAGGGTTATGGTTCTCTTAGGGCTACGGTTAGGGTTAGGGTTAGGGTTAGGTTTAGGCAAGGATTAGGGTTAGGGTAACGGTTAGTGTTAGGGTTAGGTTTAGGTTTAGCATTGAGTTTAGGTTTATGTTAGGGTTAGGGTTAGGGTTAGGATTAGAGTTAGGGTTAGGGTTACGGTTAGGGTCAGGGTTAGGGTTAGGTTTAGGGTTAGGGTTAAGGTTAGGGTTAAAGTTAGGGTTAGGGTTAGGTTTAGGTTATGTTCATGGTTATGGTTAGTTTTAGGGTTATATTAGGGTTAGGTTAGGGTAAGGGTTAGGGTTAGGGTTGGGTTATGTTGAGGGTTAGGCTGAGGATTCGAGTTAGGGTTATGTTTTTTTTAGGGTTAGGTTTAGGGTTAATGTTAGGGTTAGGGTTAGGGCTAGGGCTAGGGATAGGGTTTGGTTTAGGGTTAGGGTTAGGGTTAGGGTTAGGGTTAGGGTTAGGTTTATGGTTAGGGTTAGGTTAGGGTTAGGGTTAGGGTTAGGTTTAGGGTTAGGGTTAGGTTTCGGATTAAGGTTTTGTTAGGGTTAGGGTTATGGTTACGGTTATGGTTAGGGTTAGGGTTATTTTAGGGTTAGGTTTAGGGTTATATTCGTGTTAGGGTTAAGGTTAGGGTCAGGTTTAGGGTTAGGGTTAGGGTTAGGGTTAGGGTTGGGTTTAGGGTTAGGTTGATGATTAAGCTTAGGGTTAGGGTTCTCTTAAGGTTACGGTTAGGGTTAGTGTTAGGGTTAGGATTAGGGTTAG